>NC_085141.1:229794837-230094837 GCF_024139115.2 Armigeres subalbatus | reverse complement strand
CACAGCTCGTATCGATATGAACGGTACCGCTTTTCTCTTTCTGACAATAGTGGTAACATTTGATGGCTTTTGATAGTCAGTAAAAAGCAGTAAAGGCACACAAGTGGAACGACTGCAATAAATAGAAACGCGAAAAAATATGGATAGCTCCCTGTGAAAAGAAAACCAATTACCCCTTTTTAACCTGCTTTGAACTATCAAAAGCGTCAGTTGTTGTTTGTTGAACCTTTTTTTGTGTGTATATGGCTCATGGCAATTGAATTCGTATCTTTAGTAAAAATGTGAAATTGATTTTGTTCTGACGTACTGAGGTGTTGTGTTTGAGAAACGGTTAAATGGATTGTTTGAAGTTTAAGGGTGAGAGTTTAGACTGGGCAAATAAATATCGATTTCCACTTCGTCCTTTGAAGGTGACGCAGTACCTATACGTTGATGGAATGCATAAACCGCCAAAAACCCGAGCAAAAATGAATAGCTAATTGATAACTAATTCTATTATCCGGTTATCGGACATTTTGATAACCGAACTTGTTATCATTATGGCTGAATTAACAGCCAACATAACAAAAATGATACCAGAATTTTGTTCCAGAAGTAACTAAATGAAAATAAATTAAGTTATCACTGATACCAAGTTGATAACACATTTTGTTATACATATTGTTTACTGAAATAACTAAATTAGTTATTATTTAGTTACCAGTCTTCACTGTTTTATCGACCAAAATAGTTAAATCTTCTTTGCCGACTTCGTTACGCATTGAAAAAAATGTTGGTATTCACTGGGATTCGAACTCGAATCGTGTGATTGTACGGCGTCGTCTCTAGGCACTCACCCAATTACGCTTTCTTGGGGAGTAGAAGAGAACAGCACTACGCTTTCCACAAGCTTGTATTTACTGAAGACTATTTATAATCAAATCATGATGCCATGACCATTTTATATCAGTCGGCTGGACAGAGAGCAAAGCAGAATAACTTATTAAAAACAAACTTAATTATCCAGTTATATTGATAACTAGAATTGTTATCATTTTGGTTGAATTACCAGTCAACATAACAAAAATAATAACCGACTTTAATTCAAAATAGCGAATCGGCAATCAATTAGGATAAATACAGTTCATCGTCCTTTTATTGAATACTTTTTTTCAATTGTGACTAATTGAATAAATATATAAATACTAGGCAATCGTTCTCGACCTTGCTCAGGTTATTTTTTCTCACAAATCGTCTATCATTAGGTTGCTAGCCACGCCACACTTTAAATCGATTTCAGTGCTAGGATTTATTAAAACAAAACCACAACCTTGTATTTTGAAGTGAAACGTTCCATGTTTTCATATGCATTTCTCGCGTTTAGTTTCATAGGGGCGTAACTGTATTGATCGATTTCTCTTAATCCATTTTATATTTTGTTATTACAGTTATTACAGTTAATTGAATTATTACAATTGTTTCAAAAGCTACAACCGTGACTATCGATTCTGGTGCAAGATACATTCATCCTTTATCGCACCAAACCATTAAATCATCGACAAACTAGCACAATTCGCTACAATAATAAAAAGAAAACATCGAAAAACAAAAGAAATCGATCAATACAGTTACGCCCCTATGAAATTTAGCGCGAGATATATAAACTGATCCCAAAAAGAATTAATCTATGAACAAAATTTGCTATTTGGAGAATCCTTTCGCTAGTCAAATCTAGACAACCGAAACCTCAACTCATTTTTATTTCCCTTGTCATAAGACGAGTTTGTACTATCCCATTTAATTCCACCACTTGATTGTACCTTGACAGATACGTATTTCGACCTCAACAGTAAGGTCGTCTTCAGTGTCTCGTAATTGACTCGACTTTTCTTAATCATTATTACTTATATAACGTTGAACTTCCAGGGGTTGATGTTCTACGACGGGATATCGACTCATGGAAGCAATTTTTTCCATGCTAAAATTGTTTTATGGGTTACTGTAATGACAGTACACCTTGCTAATGATTTTCTATTCCACATCTCGATATTTCCATTAGATAACGATCTTGCCGATCTTGGGTTTGTATTTTGCATTCAAACCTGGGTCCAATCTGCCAATAGTTGAGCGTATTGCAGCACCGCACTTTAGATCGACTTTAGTGCGAACATGATTGTTTTCCCTAAATCACAGCAGATCGTTGCAATTTCTTGATTATTCGACATTCGCAGTTAAATTTTCCGATTCTCCATGTACATATATGAACACTGCGGATCATAAGACGAATTATATTGCCTCAAAGCAAATGCAAACGCATTTTTATATATAGACGTTGTCCTGAAAAGTAGGCGGTTACTCAAGAGTATTCGTCATTCCTGAATAAGCACATGTACTTGGATCATATGTTCTGTGAGTTGCAAGGCCATATGTTGAGTACTAACTCAATAACAACGTATGGTTCTCAGATATATACATATTTCATTATTCAACGACACCTGAAATGAAAGTAAAGTTAATAAGCATAGTATAAAACAAATAAGAAAACTTGAACTCTCGCGTAAATTCCTTAGTTGACAGAGAAATAAACAAATCAATAGATATCGTTGGTAACGGGGAAAATTATCGTCTGCTTAGACGAAAATCCAGTGTTTAGAAACAGTTCTTGTCACACCTCTTATAGCATTCGCCATTATGGTGAGAATGGAAAGCTGGATTAATATTAATCCTAATCTGTATGGTAAATCTGATTAAAGAAAGATTCTCAGTTTTTATTTGGTAGAATTTCACCTCGTGTTGAACAGATTGGGATGACCATTTACCATGCCTAGGGAAGTTGTTTTAATAAGTTAGTTTGTTTGAAAGAATATAATGCTTAGCACGATATCTGAACGACGTGATATTTTAAAGAAAAGGCAAACTTGTATTGATAATAAAATGTGTTATTAATGAGTTATCAGTTAATCACATCATTGATAACTAAATATCAAAATGATAATATGGATAACTTAGTGTGTTATCAGTTTGATATCATTTCAGTTATCTGCCTTTGCTCGGGAACAGAGCCCAGTATGCAATGGTTACGATTCTTAATCAGTTTTGATCCACCAGACCAGTGGTCCCCAAAGTGCGGCCCGTCGGCCGCTTGCGGCCCTCCAAGCCTTATACTGCGGCCCGCGAAGGTTTTCAGAGAATACACAACATGTGACCCCATTGTTAAGCGTTATTATATAACAAGAGAAGCTTTTCAATGTGCCAATTTTTTAGTTGCATTCGGGTACTCTGTCTAGTAGATTGCACCATTGTCGATATATGAAGCATGAATCGTGTTATCATCATGATTACTCAAATTGATCACTACATCACTGCCAAGCCCGACAGCAAACATAATTCGTTGTTATTGTCCCGGGCTATAAAAACAGCAAATGTGTGTTTCTTCACCACGAGAATAATGTTGCTTTACACTACTCCGTAAGAAGAAGGCTTTTGTCTTAAAAATAAGTTAGGGTTCAGTAAAATTCAACTGGAAAATTGCTGGATTATTAAATCTAGAAAACACGCTGACTATCACTTGTCACGCCAATGTACTTTAACCTACGGAAAATATTGAACGAAATCAAGTTTTTTTTTCCAATCTCTGATATTGTTGAAGAAATGGTTTCAGAAAACTCAATTGATAGGAAAGCATGAAAGCAAGGCTCGGAATGCAGATTTATTCGATTTCTATTCAACACTGCTGGCATGATAACCTGGCTTCAAAACACTTTTGAAACATGCTGTCGTTATTAGCAGCAAAATAAAATTTCCATGAAGAATTAGAAATTTTCTTCAAATAATTAGAAAATTGCCAAAATATTTATTGTGTAGGAAATTTTGTAATTGTTTATTGCTAATATTGATTTATTTATGGATGTTTTTTTCTGTTGAACATTTTGATTTTGATTTTGCTTTTAAAAGGGCTAATTTATTTTTGTTTTGAGGAAAATTTGCACTATTTGTGGAATTTGTATATTTCTTCATTGCTCATACCATGATTTCTTTATTGACAATTATCTATTTTTATGGAAAAATTCGTTGTTTAGTCGTTGTTACTCGCGCGACAACTTATAGTGAACAATATATCCTTGAAAATAAATACATAAAGTCATATTATCATTTGAAAAAATGTAGCTCAAAATATTTTGTGCCAAATATGGCTTTGCGAAGAATTTTCTCGAATGAAGTCTGAAAGAAAAGAAACCGTAGTATCGGCTCATAGTCAGCTACGGCGATAAAACCTGCAGAATTAAATGTCCAAGTATGTTATTCGAAAAAGTTTTACAGGAATAAAATATTCTGTTAAAATTTTATTTTACTTATAAAAAATAATGTTGTACTAAAATTGAATTTAAAATAAAACACAAATATTGCAAATGTATTGCGGCCCGCTTCAACAGCTCAAAATCGTAATGCGGCCCTCAATAGTACACTTCGAAAAATCCGCGTAAATTCACAACTGATTGGATGCACATAAAGGGAGCGGTCCGTTTGACGCACATTTACGTCTATTCTTAAAATTACATGACTGAAGGGACTCAAGAAAAATACACGTCATGACGTAAAAATAAATTTTAGTTATTTTTACGTCATGACGTGTAATTTAAATTCAACTCAATTTGCTGTCATGGATTTTCGTATGCAGCAGCTGAAAAGGTGGTGCTGGAATATTCTTTCATGTTTGTTGACTTAAAATATGTATTTTGATGAAATTTTGTATTTTTCCCTCCCTTTTGGTTCGGAATATTTCACCACTTCACTGATTTGTAAGTTCGTCTCGTTCATTCTGACAGTACTCTGGAAGAAATCGTTTTAACCTTATAGCTTCGCTGATGATGAATATGTGGCAGACTGCTTCCGAAGATCTTTTTCCATGGTTCGGTGAGTTTATGATGCCATACAGAAGTTTCCATGTTTCTCCTCGGTACAGCCCCTGTTGATTTTTCAATATGCAAATTTAGCGTTTTCCATGTTCACTTCAGAAGCACTCTATTTGCGATCCTTTTTTGCTGCCATTTCTGTTCGAATTGAAACAGTATGTGATAATATGTCGCGTATCTGTTCAAGAAATAATAAATTACATACCTGCGTGCTTCGAGCAAAAGCTTCTCCTAATTAGCAATGCAAACTGAAACCGCCATAGATATCCTCAAAACAAAAAAATGTTCAGACTCCGACGCAACAGGTGCAAGAACAAAACTTAAGCACTGAAAAATCTCCATCGATTGATTTTTTTTTCATAATCTCTGCCAATGCACTTGGAAGTATTTAAAAAAAAAACAATATCGCGATGCAAGGAAAAAGTATCAACATTAAAACTATCAGAGAGACCAACTGAGTGATTATCATTGTGGCAGAAGCAATTTACCGTAATGCACTGACGTTAATGGTGCTGCGTAACCTTGAGCAAGATTCGTGTGGATTTACGTCTTGTTGAACAGAGTTCCATAGATTTAAGCAATTGATCAGTTTTAAATTTCAAATGTTGACGTAAATATAGGATTTTCTAAAATCAGTCAAACTGATTTGCAGGGTACATCGAAGAGGACATAAAACTAAGTCAGATTTAAGATTATGTCACCAAATAATTTAGTTCAATGAAGTTTCAGTCAAATGTAAACTTCATATTTGTAAGAGTGTAAGCATGCTGGGGACCACTGCACCAGACAGACACCAATCGACAGTTTTACGTTTAGTATGTTTCCGTAAAGTTTCAGCAAAATTAGACTAAGAAGTAGTTAGTGAACATATATGTTGGTTTATACATCTACATTGGTTTATATATCTACAGTTTTTGCAGTATCAATCTCAGTATTTGTTTGCATCTTCTCCGACGTGGGAACGTTATCAGCAATTGTGTTTCAGCTGAGATGTCAGAAAGCGTGGTTAAAGTACGGCAAATATGTTGCTAAAATTAGTTAGCAAACGTAAAGGATTTTTTTTGTAAAATTCAGATATAATATATTCAGCTGAATTCCAGTTTCAAATTTTACTAAGCAAATTTCGGCGTACCTAAAAATGTAAAACATGGTGTGTATCAATCTGCGATTAACTGAAACCTTTTTTCCGTAGGTTAATCCACGGGAAGTACTTTCCATAGCTTAGCGACAAGGGGCCATTCTTCACTTAGGTTAGGCTTAGAAGAGACTTGAGGGAGCAGAGGGGGAATGCCATTTTCTTAAGCTTAGAGGGTATGAACAAAAGTGTACTATGAAGAGAGAGGGCTGATAAGTGAATGCTTTAAAGTTGAAATGGCTCAGAAATTTAATTTGTGGGATGCTGTAGAACGTAGCATTAGGTGAATAAGTACATTCCGCAAAATGTCTTTCGGAGATTTGGTACATTCCGCGGAATATCGCACCACGAATAAAAAATCTGCGGTTTGTTTTACGGCGAAATAGCATGCAACCATGGATGTCATATACAGACTTGACAGACTTGTGATTCTACGGATATGCGGTATTTCGAAAAATTTCTTTTCATGTAATTCGAAACGAAATTCCGCGGAATTTGAGCATGGCGAAATCTGATTTTTTCATTTCGTTTCGTTTCGTTAAATTCCAAAAAAATCTTCAGCAAATTCAACGTTTTAACGAAATTAAACAGAATTCCGCGAAATTTCGAACTAAATTTCAACCAATATTAAACTTCACATAGTTGAAAAAAATCGCCGCTAAATAATATATTAAAATCATGAAAACCATATTCAATATTATTAATTATAATAGCTACACAACTAAGCTCCCGCGGTTTTTTCTTTGAAAGTTCACCTTCATTATTAATTATTTTTTGAAAATGAATTAATCAAAGTATTGGCCATTGATAGTCCCGCTCTTTTCCCGTCTTTACAGGCAGTGCTCGATTACAATGACGGTATTAATGTTCATCTTTTATGTTTTTATCGAATCAATCGATGTTGCGATGTTTTCATATAAGTCAGGCCTGCCCAACCTTTGCAAGCCACGGGCCAATATTCAGAATTAACATCTGCTGGCGGGCCAAACAATATTCGGCAATATTTTCTTATATATTTTCAAAATATTCAAACATTGAGTTTTTTCCAATTTTTCTAGAATGGTTCAGTAAAAAATTGAACACGATAGAATTGCGTTCGAAAATTCTTTTTTCACGTAACATATCTTTTGGTTGAAAATTCAAAGAGAAACATGAAATTATTGCCTACACTCGAACAATCAACGCATATTGTTTTCGCAATCGGTGGCCAAAATTTGCGAATAGGATTCGAAGTATTTTACTACTTGTATTCTTGAAAAGTGCTGAGATGAGAGATATTTTCTTTCTGAGGTCGATAATCTCCATATGAATGTTAACACATTAAATGTCGGTAACACTTTATAATTCACATAATAAACGAATAATTCGTTACTGTGTTCCATAAAATCAACAAGGTGAGGGAATTGTAGCAGTTTTCAACGACAAACTGTGCCGAAATGATTCCTACCAATTTTGTTTCAAAAGCATTAATGTTGTATAATACAAGTTCGACGTGTTGGTCCGTGCCTTGCAGCATCATGTTCAAGTCATTGAGATGTTTGGTAATATCTACCAGAAAAGCTAAGTCACTCGCCTATACAGTGATCTTGTTTATCTTGTAAAAGTATTGCGATTTTGTTTCGAAGAAAATAAAATCTCTCAAGCCTCAACCTGGAATTGGTGGTTGTGGATTCCTCGCGCTAATAAAGTTTTTAACCTTAATGACTAGCGTCAGTACTTCAAGAATATTAATCGTTTTCGACCATAGATTTTCATGATGAATAATGCAATGTGCGGTGGAGTATAACCGTACCACTGTGATTGCTTTTCCTTTCTTAGCAGTGTCAAAATGACAGTCTTCGTTCCCGTCGTTCCCAGCGCTGGCTCCATCTGTTGTAAGGCCGCTTATTTTTTTAGAGAAGTGTCCAAGCCACAGATCTTAATAGCTCCTCCCAGGTCTTTTCCGGTAGTTTCATTGGGATGAAAGGTGTCAATTCCTCTTTGATTTAAAGATTATCATCAATTCCCTTATGAAGACAGCTACTTGCGCCATGTTATCAACATCAGTATTGCCATCGATTGCTAGAGAGTAGAATTTGAAGCAGGCGACTTTGCCACGTATGCCAAATCTTCTGCAAGAACTGTTTTACTCACCATGTTCCGTCCGAGGCAAACTAATGCTACTTTTTTCTTGGGGCATACTATGCCGACAATAGCCGAAGTACATCCTTGTACAAGTCTCCGTCCTAAAATAGTTTTATTCGTTTTGCCAAAATCTCACTAACAGCAAAACTAGCCCGTATTGCATTTCCCGGCTTCGTGTTTGTCAGAGTGAATAGACTTTATTGCACTATGGATTATCGCACTGTTCTACAAATAATTTGAATCAATAATGGAAATTTAAATTAAATGAGCACCTTATCTTTGAAGCTCCTTTAACATTTGTTATCTTCCTAGTTCAGTGTAAATATCGTAGAAGCTTCTCGAGCCACACAGATAAGCTTGTGGGCCGGTTATGAAGAATTTTCTATCACGGTGCGCGGGCCACAAAAAATGGAGCCGAGGGCCGCATCCGGCCCGCGGGCCGTACGTTGGGCAGCCCTGATATAAGTGATCTGCTAATGATCCAGATCATGTGTCATCGAACGGAACAAGTAATATGCGGAAAGCGCACTATATGTGGATCACTATATGTGTGGTGCAATATATGTGGATCATATGTTAGATAACATCGATCTGGTCCTACCGAAGACACAGTACAACCTTCGTAGCGTAAATATCCGACCGAATCGACGAAGTTGAAGCATGACCCGGCATCCCCCATAGACCTCATGATGTTTGTCGTGTTGTAGCAATGAATCCATTTTCAATCATACATTACATTCTGCATTCTACATCATATCAGAAAACCCTTCACCACGCACTGTCCAAAGAATGAACCCAATCCATTACCTATTGACCTTTCCTTTTACATTCATTTATTTAGTTTACATCTAAACAGATAACACTGAATCAACAATTTGACGCCATAATACACGGTTCGAGGCCGCATCTCTCCATCCTCGAATACGCCCACGCTCGCCAAGTCGTTCTGCACCTGGTCTGCCCATCTCGCTCGCTGCGCTCCACGCCGTCTCGTACCTGCCGGATCGGAAGCGAACACCCTCTTTGCCGGGTTGCTGTCCGGCATTCTTGCAACATGTCCTGCCCATCGTACCCTTCCGGCTCCAGCTTCCTTCTGGATACTTGGTTCGCCGTACAGTTGGGTGAGCGCATTGTTCATACTTCGCTGCCACACACCGTCTTCTTGCACACCGCCAAAGATGGTCCTAAGCACCCGTCTCTCGAATACTCGAGTGCTTGCAAGTCCTCCTCGAGCATTGTCCATGTTTCATGTCCGTAGAGGACAACCGGTCTTATAAGCGTCTTGTACATGACACATTTGGTGCGGTGGCGAATCTTTTTCGACCGCAGTTTCTTCTGGAGCCCGTAGTAGGCCCGACTTCCACAGATGATGCGCCTTCGTATTTAACGACTAACGTTGTTGTCAGCCGTTAGCAAGGATCCGAGGTAAACGAATTCCTCGGCCACCTCGAAGGTATCCCCGTCTATCGTAACACTGCTTCCCAGGCGGGCCCTGACGCTCTCGGTTCCGCCCACAAGCATGTACTTTGTCTTTGACGCATTCACCACCAGTCCAACTTTTGTTGCTTCACGTTTCAGGCGGGTGTACAGTTCTGCCACCTTTGTAAATGTTCGGCCGACAATGTCCATGTCATCCGCGAAGCAAATAAATTGACTGGATCTGTTGAAAATCGTACCCCGGCTGTTACACCCGGCTCTCCGCATGACACCTTCTAGCGCAATGTTGAACAACAGGCACGAAAGTCCATCACCTTGTCTTAGTCCCCGGCGCGATTCGAACGAACTGGAGTGTTCGCCCGAAATCTTCACACAGTTTTGCACACCATCCACCGTTGCTTTGATCAGTCTGGTAAGCTTCCCAGGGAAGCTGTTCTCGTCCATAATTTCCCATAGCTCTACGCGGTCTATACTGTCGTATGCCGCCTTGAAATCTACGAACAGATGGTGCGTTGGGACCTGGTATTCACGGCATTTTTGAAGGATTTGCCGTACAGTAAAGATCTGGTCCGTTGTCGAGCGGCCGTCAACGAAGCCGGCTTGATAACTTCCCACGAACTCGTTCACTAATGGTGACAGACGACGGAAGATGATCTGGGATATCACTTTGTAGGCGGCATTAAGGATGGTGATCGCTCGAAAATTCTCACACTCCAGTTTTTCGCCTTTCTTATAGATGGGGCATATAACCCCTTCCTTCCACTCCTCCGGTAGCTGTTCGGTTTCCCAGATTCTGACTATCAGTTTGTGCAGGCAAGTGGCCAGCTTTTCCGGGGCCATCTTGATGAGCTCAGCTCCGATACCATCCTTACCAGCTGCTTTATTGGTCTTTAGCTGTTGAATGGCATCCTTAACTTCCCTCAAGGTGGGGGCTGGTTGGCTTCCATCGTCCGCTGAACTGACGTAGTCATCTCCTCCGCTGCCTTGACTTTCACTGCCTGTACTCTCAGCGCCATTCAGATGTTCCTCGTAGTGCTGCTTCCACCTTTCGATCACCACACGTTCGTCCGTCAAGATGCTCCCATCCTTATCCCGGCACATTTCGGATCGCGGCACGAAGCCTTTGCGGGATGCGTTGAGCTTCTGATAGAACTTGCGTGTATCTTGAGAACGGCACAGCTGTTCCATCTCCTCGCACTCCGCTTCTTCCAGGCGGCGTTTCTTCTCCTGAAAAAGGTGGGTCTGCTGTCTCCGCTTCCGTCTATAATGGCTGCGTCGTTAATGGCTGCTTTGACTGTATTCCAGCAGTCCTCAAGAGGGGCCCCATCGAGCTCACCCTCTTCCGGCAACGCTGCCTCGAGATGCTGCGCGTATGCAGTGGCGACATCAGGTTGCAACAGTCGCTCTAGGTCGTACCGCGGCGGTCGTCGGTACCGAACATTGTTGATGACGGATAGTTTTGGGCGCAGTTTAACCATCACCAGATAGTGGTCAGAGTCGATGTTAGCGCCACGATATGTCCTAACGTCCCCGAGTAGCACACTTGTCACATATCAGGCACTGTGATTCATATGCGACCAAATAATGTCACATTGGAGTTGCTGCAACTAAATCCACTCGAACTGTGCTACTAGGGTCGATAATGTCAGAGAAGTGCCGTCCATCAATCAGAACGTGGTCGATTTGTGATTCTGTCTGCAGTGGTGATCTCCAGGTGTACCGATACGGGAGGCTGTGTTGGAAGTTGGTGCTGCGAATGGCCATATTCTTGGAGGCGGCGAAATCAATTAGTCGTAGGCCGTTTTCGTTCGTCAGCCGGTGAGCGCTGAACGCTTCCTTTTACGTTGTTATTAAATAATAGATTGTTTTTGTTTTGATTATTTCATAATGTTATTCAACATGTACAATAATGTAGCAGGGGGGCCCTTCTTAGCCGTGCGGTAAGAGGCGCGGCTACAAAGCAAGACCATGCTGAGGGTGGGTGGGTTCGATTCCCGGTGCCGGTCTAGGCAATTTTCGGATTGGAAATTGTCTCGACTTCCCTGGGCAAAAAAGTATCATCGTGTTAGCCTCATGATATACGAATGCAAAAATGGTAACCTGGCTTAGAAACCTCGCAGTTAATAACTGTGGAAGTGCTTAATGAACACTAAGCTGCGAGGCGGCTTTGCCCCAGTGTGGGGATGTAATGCCAATAAGAAGAAGAAGAATTATGTAGCTCCTAAAACTAGTTTCAACGTTTATAGTAAACTGGTTTTCAAACACAAGCAGACGCTGGGCTTAACCAGTACCACAAGTGTCGGATACATTAAAAAAAGAGCGTTGACAGGAAAGGGAAAGATTAGTGGGGAAGAGTTGCGTTTGCTGAAACGAAACAAATGAATTAAGATTAGTATGATAATTGTGCACCGTGGAGGGATGCTAGTCCTTTGATCCCTAGATGTTCGATTCCGGTATGAATATGTCATTTAGAACAAAATAAAATCAGTTTCTCAAAAACTATCACCCAATGCCACGGGTCGTCTGTTTCTCTGCAATTCAAATATAAAATTACTCGTCACATAACTACCCCATTACTAAAGAAAGTTTTGATCTTCCTATTATCGTTGTTAGTTTCTATACCAGATTGTACGCCTAAACATCAATAAAGCCTGTCTACATTTGAATTCTGGACACTTATGTAATATTCAAATGATTCAACGCAATTTCATCAATTTGGACAGAAGTTAAAACATACTCGAAGCAGCACATTCATATTGAAAGGATCAGCTGTCATGTAAATGGAACGTTTTAGTGAAGTATTTTAATAAGTAGTACACTAGAAGACTAGTATCCACAACTTCACGTGCACATGCCTTAAGGACAAGCCTCCCGTAATCCATGACAAACATCACTCGCGTTTTCAAGGGCACCTCACTCAATTTGGAAGCAACAAACAACGGGGAAGGCCGAAAGCCATTTGGCCGAATGCCACTAGAAAGTTGTTTGGCAGAATATATACAATTTGATAGAATATACCATTTGGCCGAATAGGCCATTAGGCCGAGAGTAATTTGGCCGAATGGGTCATTTGGCCGAAAGGATCGTTTGGCCGAAAGGGTCGATTGGCCGAAAGGGTCGTTTGGACGAAAGGGTCATTTGGCCGAATAGGTTATTTGAAAAGTGAGAAATTAGGAATGAGAAGTGAGATGTCTCACTTCTCACTCCTCATTTCTCACTTCTCGCTGTCAAAAGTTAATTGTGCGAAGTGGGTACCGAGACGTCTCACTACTCACTTCGCACTACTCACTTTTTACAGCGATAAGTGAGAAATGAGGAGTGAGAAGTGAGACGTCTCGGCCGAATGACCTTTTCGACCAAATGACCATTTCGGCCAAACGACCCTTTCGTTCAAATTACCCACTCGGCCAAACGACCTTTTCGGCTAAATTACCCTTTTGGTCAAATGACCCTTTCGGCCTAATGATCCTTTCGGCCTAATGACCCTTTCGGCCAAACGACCCTTTCGTTCAAATTACCCACTCGGCCAAACGACCTTTTCGGCTAAATTACCCTTTTGGTCAAATGACCCTTTCGGCCTAATGACCCTTTCGGCCTAATGATCCTTTCGGCCTAATGACCCTTTCGGCCAAACGACCCTTTCGGTCAGATGGGTTTCGGCCTAATGACCCTTTCGGTCAAATGACTCTTTCGATCAAATGACCCTTTCGGCCAAATAACCTTTTCGGCCAGATGGGTTTCGGCCTAATGGTTTGTTCAGCCTAGTGGCATTCGAATGGGTTTCGACCAAACGACGCTTCCCCGTTATATCACGCAAGCTCCCCACATGATATGCTTATGAGTGTTGACAACTCAAGATACTTAAGATCATGAGCAGAACGTAGGTGGGCATAACTTCTAGGGATCAACCACCACCAACGTCGCTCGTCAATGACGTTATGCAAGAAATATTGCGCCATACTTGGCGCCATAGATATATTGTTTTCTGGAAACATGGTAAATCATCTTCAAAATGCCTAGAAATCAGATAGGGGAAACTATTTAGTAAATGAAAAGTAATGTAATATCTAAGAAAATCGAATATAAATCAAGTTGATCATTTATTTATCCAAAATCGACAACAGAGAAAAATGTGTGTAATGGTTGAATTTTATTCTTACCATTTCTCGAGAACTATGATGCGATTTCCCGGTTGCTGACAAACGATGTTGGAGGACCGATTACCTGTTCATGCTCTGACGAAAGGACCATCTATGCGACTGAAATCCCTGGTCTTTATAGTTTGGCGAAGCTGGAAAGAATATTCGACCTCCAATTCCTATTCTCAGCTCCGGTGAAAGCATCTTGTTCACCATCCCAGTTCTACAATGTTTCGAGTTCTTCAAATCTGGAAACAAAATGTTATCGATTATTGTAAAGAATTTATCGTAATGTTTTATTTAAGTGTACTTATCTTAAATGTGGTTTCGTTATAGAAGAAGCCAAATTTGAGTTGTTTTCACTCGTGAAGATAACATAAATTTGACTTGGTGATACGTAATACGGTTGGGGCCCTCCTTAGCCCTCCTTAGCCGTGCGGTAAGATGCGCGACTACAAAGCAAGACCATGCTGAGGGTGGCTGGGTTCGATTCCCGGTGCCGGTCTAGGCAATTTTCGGATTGAAAATTGTCTCGACTTCCTGGGCATAAAAGTATCATCGTGCTTAGCCTCATGATATACGAAGGCAAAAATGGTAACCTGGCTAAGAAACATCGCAGTTAATAACTGTGGAAGTGCTTAATGAACACTAAGCTGCGAGGCGGCTCTGTCCCAGTGTGGGGATGTAATGCCAAGAACAAGAAGAAGAAGATACGTAATAGTGGGTAAAAATTCAAGAGAGGAGTAAAGGTAAAGTACTCACCTGATTTTTTCGCATTTTGGCTTCTTCCATGCAAGGGCGGATTTAAGCGAAAGGAACCATAAAGTGGGATAAATGTCAATTCACTGTTTTTTTTAACAAAAGAGAACCAATGAAAACGCACGATGAATCAAATGGATAATTCAATTCATCAATGAGATTTTGGGTGCTGAGTTGGATGCTTTTCAACTCACGATTGATTTGAATTGTTCGTGAGTTTTGAAATTTAGAGTTTTTCCCGACACTAAACTCCGTTTATTTCAGCTTTATCGCGTATGGAACGAAATCATTCAAACTACCGCTTTCTCCTAACGGTGTTAGGACGGGAATATTTCACGTCGGTGCTACGCATCGCTGAGTATAAGAAATTAAAAAACAAGTCGCCACAGATCATGTCGCAGACACATTGTCCTTTTTCAAGGTTGTTACACTGTGATTTATTTAATTAGTAATCCCGACATTATCCCTTCATTCGAACCGAAAAAAAGTAAAAGAAAGATGACAAAACTTTCCATCAAAGCACCTAACACTCTTTTCTATAAAAGTTTCCCAACGCTGCTGACTGCTCAATTTTCGAGATAAGGCGACCGGATTCATTCATCGCTAAGCTTCGTCGTCGTCTTCGCCGGTCAAAATCCTTCAGATCCCCTCCTAGAAATGCTTCATTTAGCAAAATCATAGCATCAAAGTGTCCTTTTATTCTCTACAACTTTTTGTCAACGGCGCGGCGATAACCTTCGTCCGAGTGCAAAAACTTTCCATCACACGTCGGAATAAACCATCCAGAGCACGTAAGAACCCGAAAAAAAACTTTCCTCCGAAATTGTAACCGCTTTGCATCATTTCACTTGAATCCTACCATTACCGAGGCGAAAACATCGGCCAACTTGCTCCGATAAAGGAGTGAGAAAATGATGAAAATTCCTACATGAACCCACTTCAATCATGGTCGATCTTATCTCAGCTCACCGAGAATGAGCCAAGAGGATATCGGCTAAGGAAAAAGGGCTGTGTGGCGGCGGTAAATGAATATTCAAATATTTAAATTAAATTTACTTTGCTTATGCTCTGCGTACACTCGGTACCCCGAAACACACTGGATTTTGCGCTGCTCCAAAAAACGAAAGAGTAAAGTGTTGACTGAAATCGACCCCTCGATACCAGCAGGAGTAGAACGAAACCTGCGACGACGACGACAATGATGATGCAAACTCTCTAGCAGGGTAGATTAGCAAACTACTTTTGCATAATTGTTAATTTACTTTTCGATATGCTCGTGTCCCTATTTTGCAATCACATGACCGTGGGAAACGTGATGAGCTGCTGGCTTTAGAATTTAAATTTCTACCTCTGGGCTGCGATAATGGTGGGACGTGCAATCTAGGAGATGGAGATATGTGGGTGAATCAGGAGAATAATATAAGATGGGATTTTTGTTTGTATAACCTTCAATAATTAATCAACCTCTGAGATATTTATTATAACAATATTACTTTCGGATATTTATTGTTGGCAGCGATACAATGCAACAGTTTAAATAATGAGTAAGATAGAAAAGAATATAAGTTGTAAACATTGCTCATCAAGTGATTATACAGAAAATATCACGTCGTAAAACATTCCAAGATTTATCATATACCACCTGATATGCAAATATTTAAAGTAACGTACTCAACCAGAAAGCCACCACTCGATTGGCAGCCCACCGGTATAATGCTTGCATCGCTACGGTACATTAAACGCCGCATGTAATTAGCGTCTGAAGATGCAATTACTGACCACTGCTGAGCTCATAAACGCTGCTTGTGGGCTCCAGCAAGGCACCTAAGCACCTGATGAGCTTGTAAAGCTATACAAACAGAGCAGAGCGGAGGAAGAATACCTCGCAGCGCAAACCATTAATTCATTATAGTAGCTATGCCGGGACTGCTACACATCAGAGTGCAGCGAAGAAATGCATTTTTATTATAATATAAATAAATAACCAAAGCAAATTAAAATTCCATATACTTAAATGTGCTCGCGCAGAAAAGGCGTCCTTCGCGTCGTCATCGTCGCGAAATGCAATTCAAGTCAAGTAGGAGCATGACTTCGGACGTTTACTGCAGGATACATTAGCGTAGCTGCATTTTCAGGTTAGTCAAAAATTTAGACTACTAGACTACCGATGATGATTTAATAATGAATAATTATGATTTTTGAATCCGATTTAATCATTAGAATTGAATATTCTTTAACTGTCCGTTGAGATTTGGACAATGCCTTGGCAGGGTCTGCCCTGTCTATTCTCTACCCACGCCACTGGCACCATATAAGTAAAAGAATAAGCTTCTTTCATCCGCAGCACTTACTCAGTGCACTGCGGCCATGTAAGCCAAAACGACCTGGCGAAGGTGATACCAAACATCTTAATCATATTACCAACGTTATTCTGTTTTATTACTGCGATTTTTCTCCGCTTTATTGTCTTTCGTTTGGATCTCCCTTCTGTGGCCGTGTGCGGAATCTCGTGATGCCTCCTGTGCTGCTATGTCCATTTCGCCGTTTCTTCGGGGGCCATCCGTTCTGACAACTGGTGGAGGGCCTTTAAAATTTTATACGTTTAAATTAGGTGTAATTTTATCGTCAGATGCGCGAGTAATCTTCTCCCTGCGTGGCTCAGAGACATGCTGCTGTCTGCTCCCAGTATGCGGTCATTATGTGGCGCGTTCAATCGTTGTCCAAGGCAGCAACATCGTCGGGGATTATCGAAGGCTGCCAATGAATGTTCTCTGACCCTTTCGAATGGCTGCGGACATGACAATTTCAGTAGAAGCAGCAGCAACAACGAAACAGCTACACTCATTGGGGCCCTTGTTTGCAACATTTTTGCACCAGGTATTTTACAATCATGATGGGCATTTTTGCACGACTTAATGCCTTTCAGGTGTATTGAGACGATAAATTAACTTACGAACGCAGGAATGACGTTTTTGTCCATAAACGGCCGAGATGCTTGCAGGCGACATTCGGGGTTTTTGTTTCACGGAATTTCCCTGGAGTTTTATTTTTGCGCTGTTATATCTCTATATTGGACACACTGTTCTTTTCGATAGAGGTGTCATCCCAAACTGGATGATGAATGTGAGAGGTCAATGATTCATAGATATCTTCGTTCGTTGAAAATTACGAATTAAATTCATTTCAATTAAAATAAAAGAGCCTGCGATCACTCCAAATACCAATGAGTTTGCTAAAAAAATGTAATATTGGTTGACAATATCTCATAAGTTGTTTTCCAGCTTATGAAAAAAGTTCATGGAAAATTATGGTAAGAGACTAATGACATTTTACAACATCAAACTTCTCATCTCAAATACATTCAGGTACAATTAGGGCCGATGCCCACGTAGCGGTTTTTCAAGCTGCGTTATCGCCGCGTCCGCGCAGGGTATCCAGCATCAAATGTAGTCGTGCACACGTATACGTGTGCATTATTCTATTTGATGCTGGGTACCTTGCGTGGACGTGGCGTTAACGCAGCTTAAAAAACCGCTACGTGGACATCGGACCTTAGTGGAATATATAGATAGGGCCATGCTTGATTGTTGAATGTAGATCAAAAAGATTAAAATAATTCTTTCATAATTGCCTCTTTTAGAATGAACAACCTTCTTCTTCTTCTTATTGGCATTGCATCCCCACACTGGGACAGAGCCGCCTCGCAGCTTAGTGTTCACTTAAGCACTTCCACGGTTATTAATTGCGAGGTTTCTAAGCCAAGTTACCATTTTTTTTGCATTCGTATATCATGAGGCTAACACGATGATACTTTTATGCCCAGGGAAGTCGAGACAATTTCCAAGCCGAAAATTGCCTAGATCGGGACCGGGAATCGAACCCAGCCACCCTCAGCATGGTCTTGCTTTGTAGCCGCGCGTCCTACCGCACGGCTAAGGAGGGCCCCAACCTGAACAACCTAGTCAGGAATTACCCTTCGCATCCATTCTTTGACATTACCCCGAACTCCATTACATCGAATTCCGTTACCTCGAACGCTACTACTTCGAAATCTGTGAACTATCAAAGCAACCATTTGAAGATTTGGCGTAATCACAGTAAGCGAGTACATTGTACATGTCAGCCAGCCAGCCAGTACGAAGAATCCACGAGGTTGCCGTCACTCGGATCACAAGCATCGCCGTCGCGTCGCAGAATCTCATCCACCAGTGTGGCCAAATCAAGCGAAAGGTGACAGTCATCACTCAGTCCTTGGAGGAAGCATAGGATGACCACACCAAATTAAATATATCTCTGTTGGAAGTGTTTTCTTAGAAACTGGAACTGCATTACCAAGAGTACGAAGCAGTACATCGTGAAATTTTGACATTTAACCTCGTCGTCAAAACTGGAAGAGCAAGACGCAATGCAAATAACTTTCGACACGATGCACATAGAGGTGCTTGACAGAATCGAGCGTCTCTCCAAGCTGTTTGTTAAACAAGATACTTCTTCGGCTGGAGCCGGTAGTTCCCAGGTAATTATCCAACAGCAGTCACTAAGAGCTCCAGTTCCTAGCTTTGATGGGAAGGTGGAGAATTGGCTGAAATACCGAACGATGTTCGAAGACGTCGTTGTACGCAGTAGCGATTCCGATGAAATTGCATCATCTGGATAAGGCTCTCATCAGTGATGCCTCTGGATGAATCACTGTGAAGATGATCCAGGACAACAACTTTCAACAAACATAAAAGCTGCTGCAAGACCAATTCGAAAACCTCCGTGTAATTGTTGATTCGCGTTAAGCTGGTTTTCTGGAACTGAAGCCCGTCGCAAAGCGAAACCACAAGGATTTGTTGGAGTTACTGAATACTATCAATCGCCGCGTAGGTGGCTTGGAATATTAACGCATCGTGGTGAATGCAATGTCTGGACTTCTTTTGACAAAGATCATCGCGGCACGATTGAATGGCCAGATCCTCCAGCTTTGGGAGAAATTTCAAGAATACGAATACTGTTCCCGAAACATCAATTTGTTCGAGAATCCGATAATGAAAGAATACGGACTGATTTTACGGCGACGACTCTTAGCGCGAAACAACGGACACGAATAGGAACATGGAACGTTTTAAGCCTAGCCCAGCAGGGTAAATTGGCACAACTTGCCAATGAGGCACGCCGCATGAAGCTTGAGATCCGGGGACTGAGTGAAGTCCGTTGGCCAAACTTTGGAGAACACAGAACGCCGTCGGGACAAGTTCTGCTATACTCTGGATTACGAGGTGAACACGCTCCCCGGCATAGCGGAGTTGGCTTCTTACTAAGCGCTCAGGCACACTCTGCGCTTATGAAGTGGGAACCTATAAGTGAAAGGATAATCGTTGCCAGATTTAGAACACGGGTCCGAAACCTTACTATAATCCAATGTTATGCGCCAACCGATGCTGCCGATCTGCAAGACAAAGAGAACTTCTACAGTAAACTCAATGCCGTCGTAGATAGAATTCCGAAGAGTGATATCACGATCTGTCGCCCTCAATGCGAAGATCGGATCCGACAACTCGAACCATGAGCGCATTATGGGTCGCCATGGTCTCGGAGAAATGAGCGAAAACGGAGAGCTGTTCGCAGAATTTTGTGGTAATAACGACATGGTGATCGGGGGATCGCTCTTCCCTCATCGACCGGTTCACAAGGTCACGTGGGTCTCCCGTGACGGCTTTACAGAAAATCAAATCGACCACATCTGCATCAGCCGAAAATGGAAACGGAGCCTTCTTGATGTACGGAATAAACGTAGTGCCGATATCGCGTCTGATCATCACCTCCTCATCGGTGAAATACCTGTAAAATGCCTGTGCATTGCGCGGATTCGTCGGCAGGAGGAAAGAGTTGGACGACGATTCAACACACGCCGACTGGAACATGCCACGGTGAAACGGTCCTTCGTTGAAGAACTGGAGACGCGTGCTGCAGACGAAAGTGACGATGAGTAGATTACTTCTTGCTTTGTTATTGTTCTCCTTTTTCGGTAATAATTTAATTTAAGCAATTAGTATTTTAACGTCATTGTTTTGAAGACATAAAAATAAAAATGAGAACGCTGAAAACTTTCTCATACTCACTGTAATATTTAGTACTATTCCTTACTATATTTATTCAGTTATGAACTCTCTAAAATACTAAAAAAACATTTTAACAAAGAATTTAAAAAAATATACTATTTTTATTATTTAGTATTTTCTCCGATATTTTATACTGCCCTGAACGGCGGTATTCTTATCTGGTTTCCTATCCACGTTTCCGGGCCAAGGACATTATTTACACGCTTAAAATAAATCACAGATTTCTATGACGTTGATGCAAAAACGAATTGAATTCTGATCTTTGTATCACTGGGAGTATGTATCATATCATAAATGCTGACGTGTTTTTATTTATACGTGTAGATCCAAAACCACTGAAATCGCTGTTATTTTGCCTGTCTTGGTAAGATAGTTCACACACTATTAGCCAAGCCATTCCTGGGTGGACGTTAGGCTGAATAACAGCGATTTCAATTTCATGTTGTTCTTCAGCAGCCCTCTGCTTACTTTTCAACTTTATTCGATTTCATACTTGTTGCTCGCTTGCGATATCTGTCGATTCTGTGTTTCATCGTGCTTTGTTTAAATGCACTTTGAACTTACGTATTTTGTCTCACCGATAAAAGCCAATGAAAATCAATCAATAAGTTTCTTGCAGTGATGAAACCTTATAAACAAGGAATCTAATTGGCAAAACAATGAA
This sequence comes from Armigeres subalbatus, assembly GCF_024139115.2. NCBI lineage: Eukaryota > Metazoa > Arthropoda > Insecta > Diptera > Culicidae > Armigeres > Armigeres subalbatus. The sequence goes on along the minus strand of NC_085141.1, from coordinate 230,073,583 downwards.
AAATACGGTTCGTATTAGATCGCTTGGGCCAAGTAGGAACGTGTGAATTGTTGCGTGAAAAATTCCAATAAGTAGCGCCAATTTACAGGAATATCTGAAAAATGCCACTGATCGCTAGAATTGTCTCCGAGCGCCGAACAACATATCAGCAGGTTGAAATCGCTGTTATTTTGCCTGTCTTGGTAAGATAGTTCACACACTATTAGCCAAGCCGTTCCTGGGTGGACGTTAGGTAAAATAACAGCGATTTCAATTTCGTGTTGTTCTTCAATGGCCCTCTGCTTACGTTTCAACTTCTATTCAATTTCATACTTGTCGCTCGCTTGCGATAACTTTCAATTCTGTGCTTCATCGTGCTTTGCAAACATGCTCCCTTCCACTTTGAGCTTAGGTAGTTCGATCTCACCGATAAAAGCCAATGAAAATCAATCAATAAGTTTCTCGCGGTGATGAAACCTCATAAACAAACTGACTATCTACAAAACGCTCATTAGACAGGTAGTCCTCTCTTGAAGTCTTCGGATGGAAAGTTTTGCGAGCTATCTATGACGGGATGCAGAAGGGACGATACGCTACATGGAGGAGGCGAATGAACCACGAGATGCATCAGCTGTTGGGAGAACCTTGGTACTAATAGCAAATATCGGAAGACTACGGCGGGCCAGGCAAGTAGTCAGAATGTCGGATAATAATCCGGTGAAAATGGTTTCCGACAACGATCCCGCACAAGAAAGCGAAGTGAGCAACTAGCAAGGTGGACGGACCCTCCGTAGACGGTGTGGTTGGCGACTTACAGCCATGGACCGTGCTGAACGTAGACGACTGTTATGTACTGCAGAGGCCACTCGGGGCTTAGACTGAATAAATATAAATATTACGCCGAACAAGAAACCAACGATGGGAAGGAGCGATGCTATTCTAAAAGTAGGGGCGCTATTATAGGGATAGCGATGAGGACTCCCGTGTAGAATAAATAGTCTACATCTGGCATGATATTTAAAAACCCAAATTTATCCACCGGTGGTGATGGTGCCTTTCTCGATTCAATATGTTGAATTCGAATTAATGTTGTAAATGCAGTGCTTATTGCCTACATTTCGGCGGTAAAAAGATTTGGTGCAATTATAGTACGTTGCTTAAAAATTACTTAACGTGGGTTACCCTGGGTTGCGCCACGGCTAAAATGATTAATGATTCAATGTGCATTTGTGTTTTTGTTGATTAAAAAATAAAAATATAATCCAAACTGCTTGATTTATTAAAAAACAAAAACAATAGTGTCCAACTAGGAAATTTGCTTCGTCGAATGAAACCAGTTGCACTCGAATCTGTCAAGCCCTTCTATATGAAACGCGTTTAACAAAAAAAATATTTATGGGCTACACACATACACACTTTTGGAGTGAAATTATAGCCTTCTGGTACAACTTTATTGTACGAGAAAGGCAAAAAGGACTATGTTATTTTTATGAACAAAATTGTGTATGTCAATGGAGAGCTTATTTCAATCCACCAGTGCAAACTAACAGATCAGAGTTCTCTTTTCCTGCAGGTAATGTTGGTTTGGATTGGTGAGTGTATTGAATTTTTTTTTTACAAAATATAGATAGGCCCTTTTAACATGTTACGCCAGACATCTCCCTCAGAATATAGTGATTGGATTAGAAATATGTATGGTTGAATAATTAGCAACAACAAGGCAGTTCACAAAATGTTATTCAAAATTTGTTCTCTGATTCTTACTCCCTCATTTTGATTTCCGTTAACATCACGCAAATCTAAATCTTCTCCTTCATCTGCTAATTCCGGTTCGTCGTAATCCATTTTATGTTGAATGCGGAGATTATGTAGGGCAACACAAACGTTGATAATCTTTGTGGTTTTTTCAGGTGTATAATAAAGTTGTCTTGCTCCTAATAAACACCGGAACGTATTCTTGGCCACTCCAATGGACCGTTCCACGGTGATTCGGGTTTTGGAATGTATGTCATTGAACCTAGTGTGTCGTTCGATTTTATTGGCTCCTGTAAGGAAAGGTGTTATAAGAAATGGTTTCAAAGGGTAACCAGCATCACCTGTAATTATTAAATTATAGATTTAATTTCACAAACATTACATTATTTACGTTGTGCGTTACGATTAGATAGTTTTTTTGTATCCATTTCAATATATTCAATAACTAATTTATTACCGAGTAACCAGGAGCTCCTCTCCCCGTTATTGTACTTTTGAAATAACAGCTGATTTAATGAACTGCCGTTCCATACAAAAGAATCGTGGGAGGATCCTGGATGATTAGCATCGAGATAGCGGATCATTAAGTTATTATCACAAACCTGTAAAATTTGCAAATATTAGCATGAGAGAATGAGGTCTAAAGCATTGATTCAACTTACCAACAAAACATTCAGACTGTGAAATCCTTTCCGATTATAATACAGATGTTTATCGCGAGCCGGTGGGATGATGCTTATGTGGGTTACATGAGGTGAACCGGTCTAGGGCCGAAAACCTCGTTAATAAAGACAACAAAAAAAAAAAAAATAAAAATTATGTGGGTTCCGTCTATGCATCCAATTACTCCTGGAAATCCAGTTTTCTGGTAGAACGCCAGTTTAATGGCATTTGTTTCTCGATCTTCGGACGGAAACTGGATAACAGTAGGACACACTTCATTTTCAATGATGTCCAATACAATTTGCAGCACTTTTGACATTGTTGGTTGTGCCAAGCCAATATATCGGTCGTTTCCCACGCCTTTCTGGTAATTACCTTCTGCAAAAAATCTCAACGATGCTGCTAACATGACCGTTGGAGAAACAGACGTGGACAATTGAACTGGGTTGATTTTTGCAGTAATGATTTCCAGAAGGTATACGAAAATATCCTTTGAAACTCTGAACAGTCGGATGAATCTGGGGGATGAGTTTCAATGTACACTTCCGATTAAGCTAACAAAGTACTTTCAAAACTTACGATTTTTCTGTTTGATCAAGCGGATTCGAGTTATCCCTGATCCGCCTACGTTCTGCTGCCAGGTTAGCATAATCCTCCTCGTCCTCACTGTCGGTTTCGAACCACAATTCTACACTCATTATTGAAAAATAATTTCCACAAAGTTGAACTTTTAATCAATATTCAAATCAAAACATCAGCTAAAGAAATGACAGCTCATGTAGCCGATGTCGAATGTCACTGCTTCAGGGCTATTCTGAACATCACATCACTGTCGCTGTCACTTCACGGAGTTCATTTTGATCACTTCACTGTACGTGACAACGATAATAGGTCTAACAAGGTGAAGTGATGTGTGTATGGAGTGGAAGTGAACGTGAAAGTAACAACGATAATAAGTACCATTTTCTCCCTTCCTACCTGTGCGTTCATGTCACCGATGACGATTTTGACGTCCCGCAGAGGGCATCCATCTTATGTCTGCTCCAGCTGTGCGTAGAACGCTTCTTTCTCGTCGTCGGGTCTCCCTTCGTGTGGGCAGTGCACGTTGATGATGCTATAGTTCAAGAAACGGCCTTTAATCCTCAGCTTGCTCATCCTTGCGTTGATTGGCTGCCACCCAATCACGCGTTGGCGCATCTCACCCAGCACTATGAAGCCGGTTCCCAGCTCGTTGGTAGAAGGCTTTGGCTCTTGGCTTTGGCTTTGGCTTCCACAGCTTTGGTAGAAGGTAGCCGTTCGATGCACGCTTTTCTTCACTTTCTGTCCTGTCCAGCAAATCTCCTGCTGCGTCACGACGTCGAAGTTGCGGGGATGTAATTCATCGTAGATCATCCTGTCGCAACCTGCGAAACCTAGCGACTTGCAGTTCCATGCTTCCAATCGTGATACTTTATTCGTCGCCTAGGTCTTTGCCGTTTATATCGAGTCACATTATCTCTTAAATTGTTCGTAATAATTGGTTTTCCAGGCGGCTGATTGGGCCTGCGCAAACCTCCTGTCTCGTCAGAGGGCCATCGTGTCAGGGCTGTTTAGCGTCCCACCTAACACCAGGACTTGGGCTTGTGCGCTTTGAGCGGCACACGGTCGCTTTGGTGGGGTGTACTTGCAGATACATGCAGCTTTTTATAGGAATTTAACAGGGCCCACTGTCAAACCCCACCACATCCTAGGTAAGCCCCACAACTCGCAGATGGCCTGGGGAGGGATCGTTAAGCCCTTGGACATAGTCCTGCAATTCCAAAATATCAGGATCTGGAAAGTGAATGTCAGGATCTGGAAAGGTTCCAAAATCGGCACCAAACAGCAGTAGAGGAAGTTGATTTAAAACCGTCTAGCGTGAAAGGCGCACGCTGCCAAATCCCTACTCTGTTTGATGTGCAATGGAGAACACCCTCATTTCCAGTGCCCAAACTTCAACAAGTGGTCACGCAGCGCAAAGATAAAGGATTTAAATTTGTGTTTCAGTTGCCTTCGATTCGGGCATCGATCCGTCAAATCTTCTCCAACGAAAGCACTAGCACTTCTACATGAAGAACCGAAGCAAGCACCAGAGAAACCGGATCCGCTTTCGCAGAAAGATGGTCCCTGTTCGTCAAGCAAATACAACCATCAACAAGGCCATTATCGAATACCGCTGTTCCTAAAAATCATGTCATGGAAACCAAAACCGCTGTGCTCATGACAGCCGTAGTGATTCTGAAAGATCTCTGCAACCGGAAGGGTCCTTGTCGAGTGCTGTTAGATTCCGGTTCTCAGGAAAGCTTTATTTCGAAGCCCATGGCTGACCGTTTTACTGTGCGAGGAATTCCAAGGCTTGTTCATGTTACAGGAGTTGGAGCAGTAAAGACATATGCCAGCGAGAAAATTTTCGTAGCAGTTGAATCCAGATCCTCGGACACTATTCCATAAATGGTTCCATTGGTTCAAAGGTCACAGGTATTATTAACACAACCCGCATAGATGTGTACACATGGCCAGTACTAGCCAATGTTTTCCTAGCTGATCCCCAATTTCATTCTCCTGGAGAAATCGACATGTTGCTTGGAGTATCATACTTCCGATGCCTTCTCAAGTCAGGAAAAATTCACTTGCAAGCAGAATTACCAGGGTTAGGTACAAAAGATTGAAAGGACAAAAGGTCGAAAGACCAAAAGTCGAAGGGACAAATGGTCGAAAAGGACAAATGGTCGAAAAGACAGAACGTCGAACGGCACAAAAGGTTGAAAGGACAAAACGTCGAACGGCACACCTTTTGTCCTTTCGACCTTTTGTCATAGATTCGGATTACCAGACCTGCAAGAAACACATTTTGGATTGGTCAAGGAGCAAGTGAATGAACAACAGTACTACACCATCATCACCACGCTTTCGGAAACCACGAAGATGTTTTGGGAAATTGAAGAAATAAGCAATGACTATCAACCCACGGACGCAGAAGAAGGTGAGAAGATTTTTCAAGCTACCCATTACCGAGATGGAGTGTGTTTACCTTTCCGTGAATATCCGCCCCTGCTGAACAACAACCGCGAATTGGCGCAGCGTCGGTTCCTCTCTCTAGAACGACGAATAAAGAAGGATCCTGGTTTGAAGCTACAATACGGAAATTTAATCGACGAAAACGAAGCCTTGGGTCACTGCCAAGAGATAAGTGAAGAACTCGATAACCCTCATAAAGTCCGTTATTATATGTCATATCATGTCGTTGTCCAACAAGCACCAGTGCAAAACTCCGTGTTGTATTTGATGCGTCAGCAAAAGCATCATCAGCCGGTATTGCTCTAAACCAAGCGTTAATGGTCGGTGCCACAGTACAGAACGACATCTGCGCCATCCTTGTTCGTTTTCGAAAGCATTTCATCGTATTCAAAATGTATCGATAAATTAAGGTCAGATCAGTGCACCTGTGCCTGTGCACCATTCCTTGCGTTTAGAAGCTTGTTAAAGCTAAGTGTCGATGAAGCTTGAACATTCTCGATGGTTGCAAAAATCATCCATGAAGATTGCTACGTTGACGACAATTTGTCAGGAGCTAACAGCGTTGCTGAAGCAATTGACTACCAGAAGCAGCTACTTCAAATGCTCGAGTCTGGAGGATTTCACTTTCACAAATTGAGCTTCAATTCTTCGGAAGTACTACAGCATATCCTTGAAGTTGACCGTGAGAAGCTGATAAACTTAAGCAACGACGATGAAGGAGTTATGAAAACTCTTGGTTTAACTTGGAGTCCCCAACGAGTCGAATTTCCTTTTGGTGTGAACTCAACCGATGTCGATAAACCACCATCCAAGCGATCCGTCCAATCTAAAATCAGCAAGCTTTTTGAGCCAGTCGGCCTTCTATCCTCCTATCCATGCAGAATATTTGGTTAGCTGGGTTACCATGAGACACTAGTCTGGAAAGGTCTGGAAAACGACTGGCTACAGGAATGGCAACAATTTTGAACCGCCATACAACATGTGAGCAGAATCAAGACAACTCGGTGTGCTATCAAAGAAAATTACATCGCTGAGGATTTCCATGGGTTTTGCGACGCATCAAAATCAGCCTATCCAGCAGTAATATACTTTCGTAGCATTTTCCCCGATGGTACTGTTGCTAATCAAAGGTAGCTCCTACGAAACAAGCAACCATTCCTCGTCTAGAGCTACTTGGAGCATATCTTCTGGCTCGAATAATTTCTAAGGTCTCGGAGTCACTCAACATCGACATCAACAACATCGTTCTTTGGTTGGATAGCCAAATAGTTTTGGCTTGGCTGAAAAGACCATTGACATCTCTACAACTTTTCGTTCGAAACCGAATCGAAAAAATACATCATCTCACCGACTCACTGCATGTTCAATGGAAGTATATCTCTACGAAGGAAAATCCAGCTGACATAGTGTTCCGTGTAACAATTGTACAACAACAAGTTATGGTGGACAGGTCCCAAACGTCTACAATGCAAAAAGTACAGTGCAGAGCATCCCGCGGACCTTCAGCTATTTGATGAAGTCATCCTCGAAATGAAGACTCTTCAAATCGGGGCAGCTCCAGCTATCAAGCTAAAGGAACTGTCGGTATTTTCAAGATATAGCTCGATCCGAATGCTCCAACGAGTAGTCGCATTAGTCAAGCGATCCATTGACAACTGCAGAAAGAAAAATGAATCCAAACGCATTACCAGTCGTCATCCTACAATTTCGGAGCTACAAGCTGCTCCGGAAATATATCATCACCAAGCACTTGTGGATAAAATTCATTGGATTCAAGTAAACGAACCATGTAAGTGAATTCAAATTTTGGTTGCTAGATGGACGATCATCAGTGAGGAAGATCACAAGGACCTGTGTTAGCTACTTCAGATCCAAACCACAAAGCGGAAACCAATTGTTGGGAAACCTTCCGTCATGCAGAGTGATTCAATCACATCCATTCGAAAAAACTGGTGTGGATTACGCTGGTCCAGTCCTGGTTAAAGAGGGCCGGTACAAACCACGTCTGGTCAAGTCCTATATCGCTGTATTTGTTTGTATGGCAACGAAAGCTGTGCATCTAGAATTGGTGTCCGACATGTCTAGTGAAGCCTTCCTAGCAGCGTTTCATCGATTCACCAGTAGACGGGGCATAAGCAAGGAAATATTTTCGGATAATGGTAGCAACTTCAAAGGTGCCAAATCCGAGCTGCACGAGCTGTACCTATTGTTTAAAAATAGAGAAGCCATTCAACACATAGAGGAATACTGTCAACCGAAGGAAATCTTTTGGCATTTCATTCCACCTGATGCCCCAAATTTCGGAGGTCTCTGGGAGGCTGCCGTGAAAAGCACCAAATATCATCTCAAGCGAACTCTCAAGAATGCCAAACTAACATATGAAGAATATGCAACAGTGTTAACTCAAGTGGAAGTTATGAGGAAGTACCAGTAAATCGACTGTCACGGTGGCTGTATTTGCAGCACCTTCGAGACCAATTCTGGAGAAGGAATTACTTGTTAATCCTACAAACACAAAACAAAAATCAACATACATATCCAAACATTCGACCAGAAATGATTGTTTTGGGGTAATAAAGGTAACTCCATTGAAGATGGGAAAGAAGATAGGAAAAAAGGGAACTCCCTCCCTGGAAGATGAGGAGAATTGTCATCGTTTTTCCTGGAGCAGACAAACTTGTGCGACCTATGGACGTCAAGATTAGTCGGAACATCTATCGACGAGCTGTATCAAAACTCTCCATTTTGCCAATAGAAGAAAACTGTAATCCAGATTCCAGTGCTTCAACAGACACTTATCAGCCCGGGGGAGTATGTTAACTATCAAAGCAACCATTTGAAGATTTGGCGTAATCACAGTAAGCGAGTACATTGTACATAGCAGCCAGCCAGCCAGTACCTAGAGGTTGCCGTCGCATCACAAACATCAGCGTCTTTGTCATGGTCACCGCAGACCATGACTCATATTCCGGACTCTGGCGTTTTAGTACCCTAAAACTAAGAATTTCCTCGGTTTTTCGTACGGAGGACCAAGATTGCAGAAGAATTCAAGATCCTATGGAGAAAAATACGCGAATATGGGTTGAATTACCGTTCAAATGCGAATGTTCGGTACCAAGCCAATGGTTAAGTTCCATGGGCGTAGCCAGGATTTCGAGAAGGGGGGGGGGCAACTTTTTTGGTCTTATAAATCGTAGTTTTATAGTAGTTTTATTAAAACACATGAATATTAACACATGAAGCCAAATCCAAACCAAATCAAAACAATAATGATTAAAACAATAATAGATTTAAAAATGCGTGATTTATTGCTCATCAGATATTTTTAAATAAAGTGAGAAAAATATTAACAAACTTAGTATTCAGAAAGAATATAAAATCGGCTATAACAATAATTATAAAAATCCTGCATTCTTCCATAAGTTTAAGAAAACTAGAACCATACATCGGAATTTCTAAACAAATCCTCTCTAATATTTATTACAAAATAGGCAGAAAAATCAATATGCAAGCTTTCTCCAGGAATTCCTTCGACAATTGCTCCTGGCATTCTACCCGAAATACTATCAGGGATTCTTTAGGAATGCCTCCAGCAACTTCTTCGGCAGTGTCTTCAGGAATTCCACCATAAACTTTGCCGGGAATTGATCCGAAAATTCCACCGTTATTTACTCCAAGAAAATCTTCACGAACTTCTTTATAAGTTCTGCAGAATTCCCTGCAATAATTCAAATAATTTCGTGCTCTTTTCCATAATTTTTAAGAATAAGAATATTCCGTGGAAATTTTGCAGAATTGCCAGAATTCCTGAGAATTCCACGAAAAAATCTTCTAATTTCTTGTGTAAATTCCATAAAGATTTCCGTGAATTGTTTCGAATAATTTCTTGTGAAAATTTCAAAGAATTTCTCCAGGAATTCCTCCGGAAATTTATACCGAAAATGAAATCAACAATGGAATTTTCGGAGGAATTCCTAGATTAATTCGCAATGAAATCCTGAAAGAATTCCGGTGGAAACTTCAAGATTCCCACTGGGAGATCCTCCAGGAGTTTCTCCGAAAATTCCTCCTGGAATTCTTCCAGGAGCTCCACCGGCATTTCCAATTTCTCTAGTAGTTCTATCGGCAGTTCCTCTGAAAATTCTTCCGGGAATTTCGGCAGAATTGGAATTTATTTAGGCTTCTTCAGGAATTTATATAGATTTTCCATCAGAAGCTCCTCCGAGAATTTCTTTGCGAGCTCCTCAGGGAATTCTCCGGGAGGTCCTCTGATGATGACAAAGGTTTCAGCTAGACGAGATTTGTCTATAAGATGAATTCTCTTGTTTCCGATAATGCTTCTGGTACTTTCCCCGGGGTTCCTTTGCAAATTCTCCCGGGAGTTTCTTCAGAAATTCTTCCAGAAAATTCCTTTGATAGTCCCTAGGGAATTCCACCAGCAATTCATCCGGGAGTTTCTCCAGAAATTCCTCCGGGAGTTCGACCAGAAGCTATTCCAGGAAATTCCTCCCGAAGTTCTTCCGATAGTTTCTCTGGGAGCTCATCCGGGAGGTCCTCTAGGAATTCTTCTAGGAGTTCCTCCTGAAATTCCTCCGGGAGTTCTTACGGGAGATCTTACGGGAGCTCCTTCGGCAGTTCCTTCGGGAATTCCTCCGGGAGATCCACCAGCAGTTTCTACGAGAATCCCTCCGGGAGTTTCACCGGCAGTTTCTCCGGGTGTTTCTCTAAAAAGGAACTCCCACAGTAATTTCCGGAGGTACTCCCGGGGGATTTTCTATAGGAATTTCCGGAGAAATTATCAGAGGAATTCTCGGAGGAACTTCTGGAGGAATTTATTGAAGAAGAACAGGAAGAATTTCCAGAGGAAATCCTGGAGGAACTCTCGTAAGAATTCTAGGATGAACTCCCAAAGGAACTTCCGTAAGAATTCCAGGAGGAACTCCTGGAAGAATTTTTAAAAGAACCACCCGAAGGAATTCCCGTAAGAACTCACAGAGAAATTCTCCGAGGAACTTCTGGAGGAATTTGTAGATACATGCCTAATTTTTATTTATCATCAGACTAAGGCCGGAGTGGCCTGTGCTGCACATAAAAGACTTCTCCATTCAGCTCGGTTCATGGCTGCACTTCACCAACCACGCAGTCTGCGGAGGGTCCGCAAGTCGTCCTCCACCTGATCGATCCACCTTGCCCGCTGTGCACCTCGCCTTCTTGTTCCCGTCGGATCGTTGTCGAGAACCATTTTCACCGGATTACTGTCCGACATTCTGGCTACGTGCCCGGCCCACCGCAGTCTTCCGATTTTCGCGGTGTTAACGATGGATGGTTCTCCCAACAGCTGATGCAACTCGTGGTTCATTCGCCTCCTCCACGTACCGTCCGCCATCTGCAACCCACCATAGATGGTACGCAACACTTTCCTTTCGAAAACTCCCAGTGTGCGTTGGTCCTCCACGAGCATCGTCCAGGTCTCGTGTCCGTAGAGAACTACCGGTCTTATAAGCGTTTTGTAGATAGTCAGTTTGGTACGGCGGCGAACTCTATTCGATCGGAGCGTCTTACGGAGTCTAAAGTACGTACGATTTCCAGCCACTATGCGTCTCCGAATTTCTCTGCTGGTATCGTTATCGGCGGTCACCAGTGAGCCCAAGTACACGAATTCTTCAACCACCTCGATTTCGTCACCACCGATAGAAACTCGTGGTGGGTGGCTCACATTGACCTCTCTTGAGCCTCTTCCTATCATGTACTTCGTCTTCGACGTGTTGATGACTAGTCCAATCCGTTTAGCTTCGCTTTTCAGTCTGATGTAGGCTTCCTCCATCCTCTCAAAGTTACGTGCCATGATATCAATGTCGTCGGCGAAACCAAATAACTGGACGGACTTTGTGAAAATCGTACCACTCGTGTCAATCCCTGCCCTTCGTATTACTCCCTCCAAAGCGATGTTGAATAGCAGACACGAAAGACCATCACCTTGCCGTAACCCTCTACGGGTTTCGAAGGGACTCGAGAATGCCCCTGAAACTCGAACTACGCACATCACCCGATCCATCGTCGCCTTGATCAACCGTATCAGTTTATCTGGTATCAGTTTATTGCATCATCTGGATAAGGCTCTCATCAGTGATGCCTCTGGATGAATCGCTGTTAAGATGATCCAGGACAACAACTTTCAACAAACATAAAAGCTGCTGCAAGACCCATTCGAAAACCTCCGTGTAATTGTTGATTCGCGTTAAGCTGGTTTTCTGGAACTGAAGCCCGTCGCAAAGCGAAACCACTAGGATTTGTTGGAGCTACTGAATACTATCAATCGCCGCGTAGGTGGCTTGTAATATTAACGCATCGAGGTAAATGCAATGTCTGGACTTCTTTTGACAAAGATCATCGCGGCACGATTGAATGACCAGATTCTCCAGCTTTGGGAGAAACTTCAAGAATACGAATACTGTTCCCGAAACATCAATTTGTTCGAGAATCCGATAATGAAAGAATACGGACTGATTTTACGGCGACGACTCTTAGCGCGAAACAACGGACACGAATAGGAACATGGAACGTTTTAACCCTAGCCCAGCAGGGTAAATTGGCACAACTTGCCAATGAGGCACGCCGCATGAAGCTTGAGATCCTGGGACTGAGTGAAGTCCGTTGGCCAAACTTTGGAGAACACAGAACGCTCTCGGGACAAGTTCTGCTATACTCTGGTTTACGAGGTGAACACGCTCCCCGGCATCGCGGAGTTGGCTTCTTACTAAGCGCTAAGGCACACTCTGCGCTTATGAAGTGGGAACCTATAAGTGAAAGGATAATCGTTGCCAGATTTAGAACACGGGTCCGAAACCTTACTATAATCCAATGTTATGCGCCAACCGATGCTGCCGATCTGCAAGACAAAGAGAACTTCTACAGTCAACGCATTCCGTCGTAGATAGAATTCCGAAGGGTGATATCAAGATCTGTCGCCCTCAATGCGAAGATCGGATCCGACAACTCGAACCATGAGCGCATTATGGGACGCCATGGTCTTGGAGAAATGAGCGAAAACGGAGAGCTGTTCGCGGAATTTTGTGGTAATAACGACATGGTGATCGGGGGATCGCTCTTCCCTCATCGTGGGTCTCCCGTGACGGCTTTACAGAAAATCAAATCGACCACATCTGCATCAGCCGAAAATGGAAACGGAGCCTTCTTTGTGTACGGAATAAACGTAGTGTCGATATCGCGTCTGATCATCACCTCCTCATCGGTGAAATACACCTGTGCATTGCGCGGATTCGTCGGCAGGAGGAAAGAGTTGGACGACAATTCAACACACGCCGACTGGAATATGCCACGGTGAAACGGTCCTTCGTTGAAGAACTGGAGACGCGTGCTGCAGATATTCCGGAAGGTGACAGCGTGGAAGACCAATGGACCGCCATCAAGAATGCCTTCATCGCCACCAGCGAGAACAATCTGGGCGAACTACGCACCCAGAGAAAACAATGGATCACCGATAAGACCTGGAGGAAGATAGAGGAGCGAAGATAAGCCAAAGCCGCGATAGAGCGATCAAAAACCAGAGGACCCAAAGTCTCAACGATACTCGGCTCTTGAGAAGGAAGTAAAACGCTCATGTCGACGGGACAAGCGAGCGTGGGCAGACTCTCTGGCCGACGAAGGAGAGAGAGCCGCCGCAACCGGGGACATTCGCCTTCTCTACGATATCTCACGACGCTTAAGCGGGGCGAAGATGAATGCAACGATGCCTGTGAAAGACGCGAATGATCAGTTATTGACCGACCCAACTGACCAGCTGAAACGCTGGTTCGAGCACTTCGAACAACTTTTTCAAGTGCCAGCCAGGCCATCACCACCTCGGCATGATCTGCCTAGGATCCGACGTATAACACGCGTCAATACCGAAGCTCCATCAATGCTAGAGATCCAAACAGCCATCCAAAGCATGAAATCGAATAAAGCCCCAGGGGTCGATCGCATATCAGCCGAGATGCTCAAAGCTGACCCTATGACATCCGCTCAACTACTGCATCGTTTATTTTGTAATATCTGGGACACCGAAACTTTCCTGGTCGACTGGATGCAAGGTATCTTAGCGAAGGTGCCCAAAAAGGGTGACCTGACTGTATGCGATAACTGGCGAGCCATTATGTTGCTGTGTACCGTTCTCAAAGTTCTGTGCAAAATTATCCTAGTCCGGATTCAGGAGAAGATCGATGCGACTCTCCGGCGGCAGCAAGCCAGATTCCGTGCCGGAAGATCCTGTGTGGACCATATTGTCACGCTCCGCATCATTCTGGAGCAGGTCAACGAATTCCAAGAGTCCCTTTACTTGGTATTCATTGACTACGAAAAAGCTTTCGACCGTCTCAATCACGAGAATATGTGGGGCGCCTTGAGACGCAAGGGAGTTCCTGAGAAAATCATCGGCCTCATCGAGGCACAGTACGAGGCCTTCTCGTGTAGAGTGCTGCACAATGGGGTCTTGTCCGACCCTATCCGGGTAGTAGCTGGTGTGAGGCAAGGATGTATTCTATCACCGTTACTGTTCCTCATCGTAATCGACGAGATTCTGGTAGATGCGATTGACCGTGAACCAAACCGCGGGCTGTTATGGCAGCCTATAACCATGGAGCACCTAAATGTCTTCGAATTGGCGGATGATGTTGCACTCCTTGCGCAACGGCGCTCTGATATGCAGAGTAAGCTCAACGACCTTGCCGAGCGCTCCTCTTCGGCAGGTTTAGTCATCAACGTCAACAAAACCAAATCGTTGGATGTAAACACGGTGACTCCTTACAGTTTCACAGTAGCCGGGCAACCAGTGGAGAATGTTGAAAGCTCCCAATATCTTGGTAGCCAAATGGCGTCAGACGGCGGTACCAAGGTCGGCATAGGCGCACGGATCAAGAAAGCAAGGGCTGCCTTTGCGAGTTTAAGAAATATCTGGAAATACGAAAATACGAATTTTCAACTCTAACGTGAAATCTGTGCTGTTATACGCTAGCGAAACATGGTGTGTATCAGTGGAGAACACTCAACGGCTGCAGATCTTCATTAACAGATGCCTGCGGTATATAATTCGGGCCTGGTGGCCTCACAACTGGATCTCAAACAACGAGCTCCATCGTCGTTGTCACCAAATCAACATACATATCCAAACATTCGATTCGGTTATAAAGGGAACTCCCTTGAAGATGGGAAAGAAAGGGAACTCCCTCCCTGGAAGATAAGGAGAATTGTCAACGTTTTACCTGGAGCAGACCAACTTGTGCGACCTGTGGACGTCAAGATTAGTCGGAACATCTATCGACGAGCTGTATCAAAACTCTCCATTTCGCCAATAGAAGAAAACTGTAATCCAAATTCCAGTGCTTCAACAGACACTTATCAGCCCGGAGGAGTATGTCAACTATCAAAGTAACCATTTGAAGATTTGGCGTAATCATAGTAAGCGAGTACATTGCACATAGCAGCTAGCCAGCCAGTACCTAGAATCCATCAGCGTCTTTGTCATTGTCACCGCAGACCATGACTCATATTCCGGACACTGGCGTTTTAGTACCCTAAAATTAAGAATTTCCTCGTTTTTTCGTACGGTGGATCAAGATTGCAGAAGAATTCAAGATGTTATGGAGAAAAATACGCGAATATGGGTTGAATTACCGTTCAAATGCGAATGTTCGGTACCAAGCTAATGGTTAAGTTCTGCCAGTTAGGTAAAATAAATTAGTGCTAAAAGGAAACAAGTCTTCTTCCTTAAGTGGAAAGACCTACCCCCACCGGAGGTAACCAGACGCCTCATCATAACACTTGCCTCCGATTCAGACAGAAATCCGAATCGAACAAATGAAATACAATTCGTAGAGCCACCGAATTTCAAGTATTTCCTTAATAAAAAAAGTAGGTTGTATCCGAGACACGACCGCCAATTGGACGTAGAATTACGTGAAGTGTAAAAGATTTTATTTTGAAATTCTGAATATGTTCCCTGGCGTTGATATTACAGTATTGCGGACTGCGCCCTTGTTATGTTGGCAGTGCCCATGCATTTAAATGTATTGTTTAATCCTTCCGATACCCGCAGCCGCATGATTTTCATGGGCATATACAAAATATGCTCCGGTCTCGCGCCCCGTCGATCCCGCACCTCGCTAGTAGCCATCATGAACGCTGTCACATGGACTTCACATTTGAAGCATCTCGGATGTCCAAGATAAATATTGTCTATCCGGAACAAAGTTAGAACGCTTTTTATACCGAAGTTGGATTTTTCTCGAGATACAAGCTACTTTCCCAACTTCGGAAGTAGTGCGCTGGATTCGCCTAAAGATGCGTTAAACAACGCATCAATTAATTTGGCATATGAAACTTCGGAAGAAAGTTCGGTTCGGAAGTCCTAACTTCCGAATTCTAAGTTGGTGCTACACCGACAATATCGGGGAAAGACAGCTCCTCAGCAAACTCATCATAGATAATGGAAAGCGGTTTCGGATTTTGTGCCGATGCAAGTTCCAGACACTTGTCTTCATTCCACATGAGTGTATGTTGTTGTCCAATCATCATTTCTACCTCGTTCATCTCGTCGACGACTTTAAGGAATACTACCCTTAGGTCATACAAATTATTCGTCTGCTCTGTTTGTCCGATCGCAGCCAAGTTTTCTCCATTGAAAACAATTCCATTCCGCCTGTAGAGCGGTGTAGTAACGAAATAGTTTAGCCATGCTTTAACGGTACCTTTCTTCACGTGACCGGACAAGTAACTTGAATTGTGTAATATGAAGTGTTTCTGGATGCGCACGTTGATGGCATAGTCGTCATCCAGTTGACGGGGAAGTTCTCCTACCATCTGGGCCTCGTCGACTTGAATGTTGATAATTTGGCCGATTAATGCCAAACTACCTGTTGCATGTTAATGAAAATAGATTAGGAAAATCATATATTTATTTGATGTAATAAATTTTTAAGTAAAATAACTTTTCCACAAACCTGCAGTATGCCGCAAAAGACAAAACTGCATGAAATTGATCATGGGAAACACCAGTCTTGTGGTGAGTGGGTCCAGCGGAGGCAAATTGGACGGAAACTTGGGATATGTAAAGCCATTTGATTGCGACAATGAGGGAATTGATCCGCGGTTCAGGCTTGTTCGACAAGTAGCACACGCCGAAAATCCTTCCACCGTTTCGAAATAATTTGTCGCCAGTAACACGGCAGCATTTGAGTTGGAGATTGGTTTCAAATCATTTCTGAACCAGATTGTAGCACACACATCACATGCGCAACCGAAATCGTTTTCCACGAATCGTTTCTGGAACTTCCGATCAGCCCGATCGAAATTGGATTTGTCTTGTGTTAAAAGCGAAGAAAATATGTTCGCCATCATCAGCGACTGCAGACACGTTTTCTTCAACGTCACCACGCTCATCATCGACATCTGCTCTTGCGGACTGCATCACAACATTTTCACCGGCGTCGGGATCTTCATAATCAGAGTTAACGATCGGATCAGCACGGATTAAGTTGAATTCTATTCGAAGTAGGGCTTCCATTCCCGGAAACGATTTCCCGGGAAACCATATTTCCCGGGATTCCCGATTCCCGGGATTTATGTATCAGTTTCCCGAATTTCCCGGGAAATGAACATACTAGAATATTTTGTAATAATTGTCTAATTTTTTAAATTTGATGATAACGGATTTCGGGGTATCAATAACATTTTTTTACTAGCATCATCTCACTATTTATTTCACTTTTGAAGTTTAAGAATTTCAGTTATAACTGAAAATGTTATAGAATCATACGGTGCATTCCAATGAGAAGAGAGGTGAGACAAAGTACCAGTTTGTATCTATCGTTCGTTTATTCAGTAGGTTCAAACGTCGGTAAGCGTTGTGAAGTCGAATTAAAAATTTAGTGTCTGTGGTGAAACAGGAGAACTACCAATGCAATAGCAATAGCAGTGACCGCTGTGGCAGGTTTGTTCTATTATTATCAAAGTTTTTTTAAGACCTTCAATGCTTTTTGATTCAATTTCCGAACAGACTCATATTCCGAGAACTCGTTTGTATTTTGAGATATATCTGAAATATTTCATTTGAATATTTTATTTATTGGCGGGCTAACAGATCTTGATGGAAAAACAGATTTTATGTCTTTAGTATGCGATCATTACAACTGCCTTACAACAAATACTCGCAAAATTTTTGCAATTTGATGCGTTTTAGGTGCTGTTCGGCATTTCAAGCAAAGTTTGACTGAAAGAAATGTTATAGTCAGGATCATTAAAGTACGACAATCAAGCACTCACCTGAAAGCTCTTTTTTATTTCGAATGGAAGAATTCTTTAAATATAAAATGTGTTCAAGTGGACGTACATGAAAAAAAGGTTTATCCTTCAAAGTTGACCAGAAGATTCTATGCACTAAAAAAAGTCGTCGAGTATAAGAATAGTTCATGTTAGGAATATTTTGGCGATTATAGAAGAGAATCTCCCGTCGTTGTTCAAAAACTGGAAAAAAATGCGGATACAACCTGAAAAAGTTTTTTTAAAAAAATATGGAAAAGTAGCACATAGTGGAGCTCATCAGGATACTGCAGATATTACTCTTGAGCTAGAGCAGATGCTGATACTTATGACATGGCGATCGTTTGGTAGAAGAAGGAGTAAACGCTTTTTGAACTGATCAAAAACTGTCTCATGCTTTCAACAACTCTTTCATCATTTGAGGACAAAATAGCAAGCTTTTCTGATGTCGAATGTATATTTTCAAAATCACATTTTACGACAAAATTTAAACTACGATTTTAAACTAGTTTCGAGAGTTTTTTTTATTTCCCGGGATCCCGGGAAATCCCGGGAAATTATTATTTCATTTCCCGTTTCCCGGGAAGTTGATTCCCGGGAAAAATGGAAGCCCTAACTCGAAGAAATTGTAACACGGGAAGATTAATCCTAATTGACAGACAATATACATAATTGACAGTTGCATTCGCATTTAAAATGACTGTACCAGTACCAAGTACAATAAGACATGTAAAACATAAAAGATTAAATGAAAAATTATGGCCAAGCGTACTATAAACAACAAGAGCATGTACATATGATATATTTATACAAACACACACTATCTCAGTCTCAGCTCAAACTTCTCCCATGTAATATGACGGTTATGATAAGAACCAATTTGTTTTCCACAATACGCCTTTCCAATCACAAGCAGCAACACAGCTTATGATTTGTACTTTGAAAAATATTTGTCTCGGCTCAATCTTCTATCGTGTGAAATTATGATTCTAAAAAGAATCCATTTGTTTTCAGTAATGCACCTTCCCAATTACAAGCAGCGACAAAACCGAAGCAGAATCTAGAGAAAATTTAATTTCATTGCTACTGACCCCAATGTCAGCCACTCGATAAGTCACCGCTAAAACGCGATAGACACGTGGACATTATGGACATTGCACTTGAACGCTAAAACGCGATAGACACCATCCATGCGAATCAATTTTCGCAGCATCCCCCTCCGAAGAGCGCTTGCGCTGCTGCCGACGCCAAGCGATAATAATTTGCACTTTGAAGAAGTAAAAGAAGAAGAGTCCCTGGTTAGGTACGAAAGCACTGGCATCGAACGAAAGAAAGGCGGAGCAAGCAAGCCGATGCCAAGCGATTATAATTTGCACTTTGAAGAAGTAAAAGAAGAAGAAGAAGAAGAAGGAGAAGAAGATTCCTTGGTTATGTACAAAAGCACTGGCATCGAACGAAAGCAAGGCGGAGCAAGCAAGCCGATGCGAATGATACGGCTCCCAAAGGGGCGGGGCCTCGGACTCCATGCAAACGTATTCTGACCAGCCGAAGTCTGGTTTTCTCGGAAAATCGGCAGGACAATTGCATCGCAGTCAGAAAAATATATGAAGCTCTTTTAGTGGAATGTATTCAACCGTCTAAGACAAATTAAGTACTCTCCATTTAATATTTCGTATTTCGACCACAACCGTGTGGTCGTCTTCAGTGTCTCGTCCTTGACTCGACTTTGAGTACGAGACACTGAAGACGACCACACAGTTGTGGTCGAAATACGTATCTGCAAAGATATCGAACATTAATTGGTGGAATTAAATGGAGAGTACTTAATTCGTCTTAGACGGTTGCATCGCAGTGCCAACCAGACATCACCGGCGGTGGAAAGGCTGCGGAGAAGGCAACAGCAATGACGGTTGCTACGAGCGGCGGCAGCAAGGCTCAGAGAAACATCATCAAGGGCGTCTCATCGAAGGCGTCGAGCATTATAAACAGCCTCGTAAACGACATCTTCGTGCGTGTGGAGTTGGCCAAGCCCGCCGTTTCGGAGGGTTCCAAAGTCGTCACCAAGTAAGTCAGCTCTTAGTGAATGAACGAGGAAGTAACTTCACTTAAAACGGCCCTTTTCAGGGCCACAGTCCCACTCAAAGAGGAGAGGAATTTCCGTACCGTGCACGCCCCGGAAATCAAAATTTTGAAATGAATTTCCACTAGGGGAAGGGGGGCAATATGCCCTAGCTAAGCAAACACTGCTCTATTGTCTTATTTGTAACGCTATTCATGGGTATTTTTACATTATGCAATAGTTAAACAAGATAGCTAGTTGATGCCATTCAAAAATTGTCAAAAATATCAATCATATTGATAATATTCACATTTCAAAAAAGTGGTGATATTTTGTTGCCGGAAAACTCATGAGGCAAAACGCCTTTCAGCTGGCGGCTCCTAGGGAACAAAGTACCACGCGTCGGCGAATCAGCATTCTAGTATGGATAGTCCGTGGAGACGCAAGTACTTTGTAGGTTATTGCCACTAGGGCGTTTTGCCTCGCCAAAATGTTAGATGTTTCTTCAAAATGTGGAAATTTTCGGTTTTTCCGACCTTCCCATGCACTATTTTGAAACTTTCTTCGCCTATCCTACATAATTTTAGATCTAGTTTTGTTACGGACATATTAATGACGGTAAATATGAGGGAAACCACAAAAGGCGTTTTGCATCGGGGGGCGTTTTGGGGCCTCTTCCTCTACTGATGCCACTGTCAGCCAATTTATGATTTGCCGCTGGGACACGATAGACGTCATCCATTCTAATACATTGTTTTGCAACGTCTCCCTGCAAGGAGCGCATGGGCTGCTACCGACAAAGAATTTTGCCCGTCACCAAGTGATTATAATTTTCATTTTTTTGCAAATTTTTGTCTCGACTCAACCTTCTCTCGTGTAAAAAGATGATTTTGTTTCCAATGACGCTCCTTTTCAATAATAAACAGCAAGTATACCGAAATCAGGATCTTGGGAAAATCTCATTTTACTGCTAACGCAACTCAATGATGTGAGACGTCATCATTGTTTACTTCCCGCTTCTTTTACTGCTATCTATTTCAACTTGTGTACAATGGTAAATATGACAAGAATCGATTCTGATCCACAATGCGCCTTTCTAACCATTCATAGACTAACGCAAAATGAACTCCCCGTTTGAGCGAGTCGCATAATGAACACAAAATGAACTTTTGTTCGAGTGGACGACTCGCAAAAATCTCAAAATCCATCGGGTGAGTGAATTTGATGAACTTCTGCATAGGTCTATAGCAAACAAACGATAGTCCGTACCCAGAGTGTATGTAATTAAGAGTGGCGACATGTGCCGCATTTGACAGGTCTCCTGCTCGTTTGGAACACGATTTCGTATGGGAATGACAGATGAATTTTGTTCCAATTCTGACAGTGTCGCCACTCTTAATTACATACACTCTGTCCGTACCTTGCGTAAAAGTTTCACTTTTCTGCTAAATAACCACTATTAAGAAAACATTTTCAGTGGCGCCACTGGTATCCGGGGACCGTAATCGATGCCATTTTTGCCATCAACTCTTTCTTCTCATAAAATTTTGGTCCTGAGAAGAACTTCTAAGAAGATTTTCTTTCCACAATGCGCCACGAACAGTAACTAAACGATAGTACGAAGATTGTTGTTTTTGGCGATGGCCTCTCGATGTTCCGCTTTCTGCTGAGACTGCTGCTACGGCCGTCATCGTTGTGCCCGCTCTCCGAGAAAATTTTATTGAACTGAGGATTGGAGTCGAGCTCGTAAGCAGGGTTGCCACATTTAAATCTGTATTTTTTTTTAGGAAATCTTCATATCTGTATCTCAAGTCAAAAAATCTGTATCCATCTAAACCCAATCAAAATGGTTTTTGAGCAAACTTTGTTTTAAAAATTATGTAAATTTGATAATTTGTGAATGAAATCTGTCGAGGGTCCGTCTTTAACTATTGTTGCCACTTTAGTGGCCCAACCGTTCAGTCACACTAAACCTACTAAGCAGAACTACTGTTTCTGGATATGTGAATAAAGGCTAGATCTGATTTTCTTTTATTATTGCTTGAGCTTTTTCTGAGACCACTTTATTCAAATATAGTCCGAACATTTTACGGAGCATAATATGGTTTCAATATCGTTGATTTGCATAAACTGTTAATAAAAAGTAAAACCTGCCAGAGCCAATTTGTTCTGTATTTTCAAATTAAAAAATTTGCTAATATGATCATGGACCGTAATAAGATCAGTTTGGAGAAGAATTTAATTTTATAAGCCTCAAATCTTATTAAAAACAGGTATTTACTAAGAGCAAAATATTTACATAATTTTTATTATAATTTTCAGTACTGTTCCCTTCAAGAAATCTGTAAAATCTGTAATTTTGCTAAAAATCTGTATATCTGTACATGCAGATTCTTGGCCACCGCTCTACCCGAAAAATCTGTAAAATACAGAATAATCTGTATATGTGGCAACCCTGCCCGTAAGTTGCACGATTTTGATGTCTGTGCTTGCGATGCACATACGCGGTTGGTTGGTTTACCGATTTTTCAGTGCCTAGTAAAATTAAATTTTTCAATAGTTTAGCACCTTGAATGCATTTTTTCGATAGTTGAGCAAAATCTTAAAGAGTTCGTCGATCGATTAACACCAAAATCGTCATAATCGGTTGAAAGACGGCTGAGTTATTAGCCCATACTTCCTGACCACTTTTCGTGACGGTCTCAGATTTGGAACTGCAGAATGACCCCCCTATGTTCCGGAAAGACGTAATCCTACGTCAAAAATCTCAGAATAATCCACCTAGCGATTATGTAATATAATAAGAAAAACTTAAAGTTGCAGCCCGATGGGGTTGTACGCAAATGTGACATAGGACTACGTAGCTGTCTGTAATGGATTTGGTAATAGCAGATCGGATCCTGTGTTGCTCGGTATGGGCACTTTTGCTTTTCAAATGCCAAATATTGCCCTTGTATCATAGTGAGAGAGTAAACCAACCCAACCCAGCACACCTCTAGGAGGAATCGAATTCACCGGAAGCTCCAATAGTTGGCTTCGAGATCTAGGTTAAGGAGCCAAAGACAGGAGATAAAATTTTACAAAAAGACTTTTGTTTTAACTTTTATTTAACAATTTAAACTAAAAAAATTAACAATTTAAAGCAAATTTAACTTTTGTTGTAATATGTTTATTTTATAATAGTTTCCAATAATGGAATAACTTAACACGTGATTGACTTTCGTATTATTTCGAAACGCACATGCAAATTGACCAATAGGGGCTGACCATGTAGACATTTTAGGAGGGAGGGTGGGTATGGCAAATGTTCATGATCCATACCCATTTTTGAAAATGTATATGAGCAAACTTAGACGCTGGGGGAGGGCGGGTATCTGAAACTGACCAAAACCTGTCCACGTGGTATATGGAAAGCATATTTATTTATTTATTTATTTCGTCAAACATAATGTAGACCACATTAAAAAAAAAAAAAAACTTATGACTATGTTCTATTGTAACTAATGTTCCTAAAATATTTTCTTAGGCTCATACGAGGCATGGCTAAATCAATTGCTTCACAATACTGATTGTAAACAGACATCATTTGATTCATTGGACTAAATTTTGCATAATTTGTTCGATGATGACAGGTGGCAAACAAGTTTCGATTTCTCAATTGCCGAGTAGGAGTGTAAAAATTTAAACAAGACAATAGTTTGGTGGAATCAATGCGATGCGAAACAATATCATTCACAAATAAGATCATGGCAAACTCACGACGCTTTTTCAATGATTGGATATCTATAAGCATACATCGCGCCTCGTACGACGGAAGTGGGAATGTTGTCCACCCTAATTTGCGTAAGGCATATCATGTTAGGAAAGCGGCAAAAATAAGAATAATTCCTGAAGAAAGGCTAGATGCCCAAGTTGCATTTTTCAACGCTGTGTAACGCGTCGATAAAAGGACGCAGGTGTGCATCGGGAAAAGATGGTAAGGCAGCGTCGCCACTGCGATGCACGCTTGCGTTATTTCAACACACGTGCACGTGGTGTTGAAAAAACGCTCTACATTTTTTTAATCTACTCTGCTTTGATTCTTGTACGAAGAGTTCACTCTGGCTTCGAACGTTTGGTGAAGGTGCATTTTTATGCGGTATAAATATCGTGCGGTTGTATGCGTTTTTTTCTATGGCAATCCTGGAAATTTTCTGTGCATTTCTGTTGGCATTATCTCGCTTCTTTCTCGTCGTCGGGTCTCCATTCGCGTGGGCAGTGCACGTTGATGATGCTTTAGTTGAAGAAACGGCCTTTTATCCTCAGCTTACACATCCTTGCCCAGTACTATGAAGCCGGTCCCAAGCTCGTTGGTTGTGCCACATTTTTGGTAGAATGTAGCCGCTGGATGCCTGCTTTCCACACTTTCTCTTCAGTCCAGCAGATGTCCTGCAGCACTACGACATCGATGTTTCGGGGATGTAATTCATCGTAGATTATCCTGTCGCAACCTAAGAAGCCTACTTGCAGTTCCATGTTCCAA
Source organism: Armigeres subalbatus (assembly GCF_024139115.2). Lineage (NCBI taxonomy): Eukaryota > Metazoa > Arthropoda > Insecta > Diptera > Culicidae > Armigeres > Armigeres subalbatus. Next base: position 230,049,254 of record NC_085141.1, on the reverse strand, counting down.
GCTTCCAATCGTGATCCTCTATTCTTCGCCTAGGTCGCTGCCGATTATATCGAGTATTACCTCTTATGTTGTTCGTAATGACTGGTTTTACAGGCGGCTTATTGGGCCTACGCAAACATCCTGTCACATCGGAGGGCTGTCGTGTTAGGTCCTGTTAGTGTCCCGCCTAACACCAAGACTCGAGCCAGAGCGTTTTTATAGGATCACGGTCACTTTGGTGGAGCCTGCTTGCGGATACGTGCAGCTTTTTATAGAAGTTCAACAGAACCCACTGTGAAATCCCATCACAATCCCCACTACTAGCAATGGCCTGCGGAGGAGTCTTCAAGCTCTTGAACATAGTTCCTGCTGTCCCTGTATGAAGCTTTGTTTTTCAGAACTTTACTAAAATGTTTTTAAATTTTAAAATTGGCTTTGATATTTAACACAAAAAAAGTAAAAACAAACCGTATTTCTATAAATACAAGTAAATATAAGTGAATATGCCTTTTTTATTTACGATTAACACTTATACCGCTAGGTATAAAATAATCTACTATCTACTATGTGGGAGTAACGCTAAAGCCAAGTAAAATAAAATCGAATTAACTTTCCAATATTTATAGGTCATTCTGGCTGGATACGTGTGTGAACATTTTTTGCTTACATTTTCATATGCACTGTCACATACTCACAAACATGGAAATCAATGGATAATTACCATCGACGAACAGTTGTTTCTATAGCATCAGTGCAACGGCACTCTCATGGGCGACCAAATTTCACAATCATTTCTTTTACATTTAAACCAACATTCCAGCGAAAAAATAAAATAAAACATTCCAAGAAACCACCTGTTATCCAGTGATAATTAAATACTTTCAACATCACATATTTTCCAATTAAGCCAAAAACAGTCATTATAAAATTATAGCTGTTTGTCTTACATTTCGAACACAAACCTCAACTTTGGGATGATTTAGGAAGGAACAACGCTGCTCCCCGGTTGTTCAGTATCAATCTTGGACTCCATTCGACAAGTCATGGTCCAAGCGATTATCCTCCGCTTCCCATTTGGGCATGGCATGAAGTCATTCCCGCTGCTCACTCGATCGCTCGGTAATGCCTTTCTCCCCAGCAGAGTTGGCACCAAAGCGTTGTTTTAAAAACATTTGAACCGATTCGTGCGTGGAAAGAATCTACCATACTGAAGGCCACTGACTGGCCGTCTATGGGTCGCCCTCGGGCGCGCCCCATCCAAGGCTAGAAAACAAAGCATAATAATCGAAATTACCAATTTAATTTCCAATTGAGAGCTGGTCTATTGCCTATCATTATTTTTCGTTCTTTTCTGCTTTCACGTAATTTTCTATAAATCTCTCACACATATTTGATTGCGAGGTAACCAGCAGCAGCGGTGGATAAACTAACCTACGCAGTAACCGACTCGGTACGCGATTCTCAGCTACAGAAAAAAAAAGTTCTACCTTCGAGTTCTGCTGCTGGGCTGTGTATAAGTTAGGCATCATAAGCATCAGTCAGAAACAACGTGAGGATAGGCAACAGCCAACGGGTTTGGATGGGCACTCGAGCCGGCTGCGTATCTTTCGAGGGCTCTTCACTTTGTTACGCGATGCCTACTAGAAGAGATGCACAACAGGTATGTTGCTGTTTTACGCATATTTGTCCCATGTTATATTTTTATGATTCCTATCCTATCGATTGTCATCCATAAAATTAATTAGTTGATTTACCCGACAACTAGAAAGTAATTTAAAAATGAGAAACCAACACAGATATTGTGGAAAACAACGTGGGACAAATATGCGTGGACAGCAGTATGGAGCCATGATGAAGGTGATTATTCCTGATTACCCCAGAACTTGAATGTGATGAGAGTTCTTGTTAGAGAGCTGACTGTTCAATAACTATGCTTCTTTTGTTCTACTGTTCTTGCTTGTTTATCTAAAACAGGAAGCTTAGCTAACAAGCTCAGAACCATCCGAGACTTATTTCCTCTTTTTAGCAAATAAACCACAGTTTTGTGGAGGAAGGAATAAAAACTAGCAATCGATACTTAATGCCTCTGAAGTGTTTGTTTCCTGATAATCTTAGAACCAGTAATTATTAGTGCTATGTTGGACTGGAGATGATTGGTACTAATATCCATATTGAGTCATCTGTTTTTTCTCCTTCTAGAACAAACAGGCGTTAATTTTTTGTCCTATCACTCGTTCAATAGTTTTAGTCAGGGTGGTGCGAATAGAATCGATTTGCATGTAAAACTGAAACCAAAATAGCCTATTGTGCCGGAGCCAAACATTGAAGATTGTGATTATGTTGTTTTCAGATCATGGATTGAAAAGTATTGATATTATTTGGGGCAAAACATACTTTTGCATATATACAATTAAGCATGATCCATAAAAACACTAAAAGCGAACTGTAAATAACACGTGATTTACAATGATATGGAAATACTAATTTCATATTCCAAACTTAGACGTACATATTCTTGATAGAATTAGAGGCGAAAGTATAGGTTTGATAGTTCCATTAGGATACGACAGGCATGAAGAATGTTTTATAGAAGTCGATTCGAAAGAGAGCGGAGGGCAATATTAGTGATGATACTGTAACGCGCGACTGTAAAGCAAGACCATGCCTGAGGGTGGCTAGGTTCGATTCCCGGTGCCGGTCTAGGCAATTTTCGGTTTGAAAATTGTCTCGACTATCCTGGGCACAAAAGTATCATCGTGTTAGCCTCATGATATGCGAATGCAAAAATGGTAACTTGGCTTAGAAACCTCACGGTTAGTAACTGTGGCAGTGCTGAATGAACACTAAGCAGCGAGGTGGCAATGTCCTAGTCACATCACAATCACAATAACAATAAACAAATGTGTTCTTGCTCGAACATCCGTGAGAAACATGTTCTGCGGTTGTTTTATGACATTTTGCAAATTACCCGAATGACTCGCGAAGCTTCACGAACATTTTTCGGGATTCGTTTTCTCTGCGAGTAGTAGGGAGGCAAGAAAAAGGCTAAACAAGTGTTCGCGAGTATTTTGCATTGCCTACTTCTCGTTTTGTGAGCAAGGTTCACAGATTTCCACCACTGTTTGGCAAACATACATCTACAGGGTGTTCAATAAGTTCGAATACACTTTCAAAAAATGTTCAAAAATTGCAATTAAATTATTTCTTTTCCCGGTTACATTTCATTGAAAGTATTGTTTATAATGAACGTTTGTAACATTTCTTCTGGAATGACCTTTATTTTGTACTTCTTCACGAGCTTCAAACGTTTCTGAAATCCATCGCAAGCGGCACGCACGGTCTGCATGGGCATTTCGTTCCAGATTTTGAGAATTACGTCTTGAACTGGTTCAAGTTACTGACCTTGTATTCGTTCAGCTTTAACATAATAAAAGACCAAACAAGAAAGTAAAGAGGGTTCAAATACGGGAAGCTGGGAGGTCGCAAAGTTTTGTCCAAAAAGTCGATGAAATTGTCCCCATATAAGGCTTAAATCGCATTTTCCGTGTATAAAGGGTTATCGTCCTATTGGAACATGTAGGGCTGATCTCCGTCTTATCATCGGGCCAAAATCTCAGTTTTGTAGTACACCGCAATGATTTTGACCTTCAAAAAATGCTGTTTACAATGCCCCAATCCATTTTCACCGCGCGTAATAAACAAACAACAAGTGACAGAATGTCAACACCACACACATCCGTTAGCGTATATATACCGCTAACGCTGACACCAATACTTATACAGAATAAGTACATTGGGCTCACAAACACGATGATCAAACATTTGTATTCGAACTTATTGAACACCCTGTACATGTTAACCCTTATGTGAGTGACGATTTTTCCCACCGTAAACGGGTAACGGGGTACCCGGGTACCCAACCGCCTTACAATGGGCATTTATGTGTCTGTGGGTGTTTGTATGTGTGTATGTTGGTGTGTATCGCTGTGTCTATGTATGCGCTTGTATGTGAGTGTGGTTTCAGAGAACTGTGTGAATTCAGAGGGTGGTCGGAATCGATGCTTTGACCTACATACGGACCATTGTGTCCACTGGGTGGTCCCCTGGAAGATCCGTAACATCCGTAAAAATGGTCAATTCGTAAATTCCATCGTACAGCGACGGGATTTTTTTGGCACCATTTTCTGCTGAACCATGAGTAGGGAATTGATGCTTTGACCCACTTCCGGCTTTGGTGTCCACTGGGTGGTCCCCTGGAAGATCCGGAACATCCGTAAAAATGGTCAATTCGTAAATTCCATCGTACAGCGACGGAATTTTTTTAGAACCATTTTCTGCCGAATCCTGAGTATGGAATCGATGCTTTGACCCACATACGGACCGTTGTGTTCACTGGGTGGTCCCCTGGGAGATCCGGAACATCCGTAAAAATGGTCAATTCGAATATTCCGTAATCGTAATCGACGGGATTTTTAAGAACCATTTTCTGCCGAACCCTGAGCATGGAAACGATGCTATGACCTACATACGGACCATTGTGTCCACTGGGTGGTCCTTTGGATGATCCTGGACATTCGTAAAATAATCATTTCAAATATTACATTTCTGAAGTGGTAGGATTTTTTTAAAAACCATTTTGTGCCGAACCCGAAGTATGGGATTGATGCTTTGACCCACATGGTTCTGCAAAAATTTGTTTGATAAAAATGACGTCGCTTCAGTTTGCGAATTGACCATTTTTACGGGAATCCCGGATTTTTGAGGGGATCTCCCAAAGGGCACAACGGTCCGTTTTTGGGTCAAAGAATTAACTTCATGCTCAGGGTTTGGCAACAAATGGTTTAAAATAAAAACCTGACGCATCACGATGAAATTTACTAATTGACCATTTTTACGGATGTTCCGGATCTTCCAGATGACCACCCAGTGGACACAATGGTCCGCATGTGGCTCAAAGCATCAATTCCATACTCAGGTTTCGGCAGAAAATGCTTCTAAAAAAAATCGCGTCGCTTTACGATGTAATTACGAATTGACCATTTTTACGGATGTTCCGGAACTTCCAGGGGACCACCCAGTGGACATAATGGTCCGTGTGTAGGTCAAAGCATTAATTCCATACTCAGGACTCGGCAGAAAATAATTCTAAAAAAATCCCGTCGCTGTGCGCTGGAATTTTTGAATTGACCATTTTTACGTATGTTCCGGATCTTCCAGGGAACCACCCAGTGGGCACAATGGTCCGTATTTAGGTCGAAGCATCAATTCCATACTCAGGGTTCAGCAAAAAATAATTCTAAAAAAGTCCCGTCGCTGTATTTTTTTTTTTTTTTTTTTTTTTAATTTCTTTATTATAGACCCCGTCGCTGTACGATGGAATTAACGAATTGATAATTTTTACGGATGTTCCGGAACTTCCAGGGGACCACCCAGAGGACACAATGGTCCGTATGTAGGTCGAAGCATCAATTCCATACTCAGGGTTGGGCAAAAAAAATTCTAAAAAAATCCCGTCACTGTATGATATTATTTACGAGTTGAACATTTTTACGGATGTTCCGGATCTTCCAGGGGACCACCCAGTGGACATAATGGTCCGTGTGTAGGTCAAAGCATTAATTCCATACTCAGGACTCGGCAGAAAATAATTCTAAAAAAATCCCGTCGCTGTACGATGGAATTTACGAATTGACCATTTTTACGTATGTTCCGGATCTTCCAGGGGACCACCCAGTAGACACAATAGTCCGTATGTAGGTCGAAGCATCAGTTCCATACTCAGGGTTGGGCAAAAAATAATTCTAAAAAAATCCCGACGCTGTACGATGGAATTAACGAATTGATAATTTTTACGGATGTTCCGGATCTTCCAGGGGACCACCCAGTGGACACAATGGTCCGTATGTAGGTCGAAGCATCAATTCCATACTCAGGGTTGGGCAAAAAAAAATCTAAAAAAATCCCGTCACTGTATGATAGAATTTACGAGTTGACCATTTTTACGGATGTTCCGGATCTTCCAGGGGACCACCCAGTGGACATAATGGTCCGTGTGTAGGTCAAAACATTAATTCTATACTCAGGACTCGGCAGAAAATAATTCTAAAAAAATACCGTCGCTGTACGATGGAATTTACGAATTGACCATTTTTACGGATGTTCCGGATCTTCTAGGGGATCACCCAGTGGACACAAAGGCCGGAAGTGGGTCAAAGCATCAATTCCCTACTCAGGGTTCGGCAGAAAATGGTTCTAAAAAAATCGCGTCGCTGTACGATGGAGTTTACGAATTGATATTTTCTACGGATGTTCTGGATCCTCCAGGGGACCACCCAGTGGACACAATGGTCCGTATGTAGGTCGAAGCATCATTTCCATACTCAGGGTTGGGCAAAAAATAATTCCAGGGGATCACCCAGTTGACACAATGGTCCGTATGTAGGTCGAAGCATCAATTCCATACTCAGGGTTGGGCAAAAAATAATTCTAAAAAAATCCCGTCGCTGTACGATGGAATTTACGAATTGACCATTTTTACGGATGTTCCGGATATTCCAGGTGGCCACCCGGTGGCCTCTAAAACACACACACCTCCAAAAATATGTACATGCACTTGAGCAGCCTTTGTCCCAGTGACATACGCAAAGATTCATATAATCAAACACTCATATAAATATACAGGCCCTCTGTTATATGATTGGGTACCCGGGTACCCCGTCACCTGTTTAAGGGGTATAAATAGTTTTCGACCCCTAATAAGCGCTCTAATCGCAACCTGGACCTCAAACTTTGCCCATCGCTTCGTCTCAACATTCTACGAGATGTCAGAAAGTATCATAGTATTTGAACTTATCTACACAAAGTTATTTAACTTTCAATATCAGAATGGGTACCCGGGTACTCCGTCACTCACATAAGGGCTAATCAGCATGCTTGTCCACCGTGACTCTTCTACACAAGGTTGTCTACGATCTCGAGAAGGCAATCATGCTTGGGTGATTTCTTAAATATTGAGGGTGCTTTTGACAACGTATTTTCCATGGGCTATCAATATAATAACCAAATGGATTCACCAGATACTTAAAAACCGACATCTCTATTCGATATAGTCTACGTCAAGCAGCGATTAGGAAATTAAGTGTCTGCGTATGTCCTCAAGGGAGAGCATTATCTGAAATCTCGTTGGAGGTACCCTATTGAGATTACTCAATAATGGCTGTTTTCATACCTATGGATTTGCCAACGAATATCTTACATTGATAGCGGGTTTGTTCATTACTACCTTATTCGGCCTGATGCAAAACGCTCTTCAGGTAGTTGAAAGATGGTGTCGCCAATATAATTCGAATAAAACATATTATTGGGTCGTATGAATAAAAAGTAGCAAAACTCAACGCTTGTAGTATCTACTCAAAAATAAAGTCCACAGAGAAAACTACATATTCGTTATGAATAAAAACATTTTCGAACTTATTGCATATGCTACATTCGAACTTAGCCTTTACTACAGTTTACTACCATTTACTACACGGAGAAACGTCAAAACAAAATAGACCCCATGATGACGATGATGATTTCATCATTTTTTGCGGCCAATCAACAAAAGACATGTCTGTTTTGTTTGTTTTCCCTAAATTGGACTTCTATTTTCAAGAACAAAGCCGATTCGCTTTGATTCTGATGAATAATCTGCATTTGAAACATGAGTAGCAACGTCTTGACCAGACTACAAGAAATCAGTAGTAAACTCTTGTTTTATTCATACCGAATCAGTTGTTTGTAGTATGTTCGAAATGTGTAGTGTAGTAAAGTCTCTTTTATTCATACGAACATGTTCCACAAGTGACGTTTACTACTGAAAATGTAGTAAAGTTGAACTTACTACTTTTTATTCATACGACCCATTTTGTCCTTTTCAGGGAAAAACGTAACCGTAATGGTATTCGTCCATTACATATTCTTGGAGCAGAAATCAATGTAACTGATCAGGTAAAGTATGTGGGTCCAAGTTTTGATTCAAAGCTTTCATGGGCTCCTACCATTGAGTTCTGATTAAAAAAGGGCGTGTATGGCTTTCGGCCAATGCCGACGAATCTTTGGTAAAACTTGGAGTCATGAACCCAAATATATCAAATGGATTTACACAACAGTTGTACGACCGATTCTGGATTATGGATGTCTTGTGTGGTGGCAAAAAAGTGAAGCGAGGACATTATTATTTATTTATTCAGACTAAGGCCGAAGTGGCCTGTGCGGTATATAAGAGTCTTCTCCATTCGGCTCGGTCCATGGCTACACGTCGCCAACCATGCAGTCTACGGAGGGTCCGCAAGTCATCTTCCACCTGATCGATCCACTTTGCCTGCTGCGCACCTCGCCTTCTTGTGCCCGTCGGATCGTTGTCGAGAACCATTTTCACCGGATTGCTGTCCAACATTCTGGCTACGTGCCCGGCCACCGCAGTCGTCCGATTTTCGCGGTGTGAACGATGAATGGTTCTCCCAGCAGTTCGTACAACTCTTGGTTCATTCACGTCCTCCACGTACTGTCCGCCATCTACACCCCACCATAGATGGTACGCAGCAATTTCCTTTCGAAAACTCTAAGTGCGCGTTGGTCCTCCACGAGCATCGTCCAGGTCTCGTGTCCGTAGAGGATTACCGGTCTAATGAGCGTTTTATAGATTGTCAGTTTGGTACGGCGGCGAACTCTATTCGATCGGAGCGTCTTGCGGAGTCCAAAGTAAGTACGATTTCCAGCCACTATGCGTCTCCGAATTTCTCTGCTGGTATCATTTTCGGCAGTCACCAGTGAGCCCAAGTACACAAATTCTTCTACCACCTCGATTTCGTCACCACCAATGCAAACTCGCGGTGGGTGGCTCACATTGTCTTCTCTTGAGCCTCTTCCTATCATGTACTTTGTCTTCGACGTGTTGATGACTAGTCCGATCCGCTTGGCTTCCCTCTTCAGTCTGATGTAGGTTTCCTCCATCTTCTTAAAGTAACGTACCACAATATCTATGTCGTCGGCGAAGCCAAATAGCTGAACGGACTTATTGAAAATTGTACCACTCGTGTTAATCCCTGCTCTTCGTATTACCCATTCCAAAGCGATGTTAAATAGCACACGAAAGACCATCACCTTGCCGTAACCCTCTGCGGGTTTCGAAGGGACTCGAGAATGCCCCTGAAATTCCCCTGAAACCATGTGAAGTGAGGACAATTCAGTCTAAATTAGGCCATTTTCAAGGAATGTGCCTGATGGCAATGCCTGGTGCGTTCTCTTCCAATCCTACGACTGCTCTCGAGGTTCTCTTCGACGGGGCCCCACTACACATACATATCAAACAAGAAGCATTTTCTTGTACTTACCGATTATGGGTACACGGTTTTATGGAAGAGAATCCTGTAATACGCAGTTCAACACACACTTTGTAATTACCGCTTATGGCTAATTGGGACAAAATTTTCCCTGCTCCAAGTGGTCTCACATACATTAGTAGTTTTTCTGATAGGACATTTCCAACATAATTTTCCTCGCGGGATGAGTGGACATGTGGCTATTTGGAAAGAAGTATGTCGGACAGTATTGTTTGTTACACTGACGGCTCCCTTCTCGGACGTAGAGCCCACTCACTGGGTAAACACTGCACTGTCTTTCAAGCGGAAATAATTGCCATTATGTGAGGAGTTCAATCCATAATGCAGCTACGCATTATGGGCAAAATAATACACTGGAGTCGGTTTTTACGGGGGATACGTTCCGTGTAAATCAAAACCGCGTTAAAAACAACTTCACTAAAAAAATAGTTTTTTCGCTATTATCACGCGTAACCAAAGGTCTGTCGACCTGTTTCAAATATGGCGCATGCTCCTTATTGTAGATAAAATAGAATGTGTACACAACATAACTTCTTGGCTATCCAAAAACAGTAAGGCTTTAAGATCTACACGCGTAAGCAAAGGTTTGTCGACCTGTTTCAAATATGGTACATCCTCCTTATTTAGATAGATTATAATGTGTACAGAGCATAGTTTCTTGTCTATCCAAGAAATTTCTGCAGCAAGGCCTTTCGATCTATACGGGTCGGACAGGAGAGCGACATCGGTCCTCGACTCCGAGACCGACTGTCACAGCAGCTGCTGGGCAGAAGCATAGCTGTTAAGATTCAGATGTATTGCTTGCATGGCTCCTTCTTGTTTTCCTCTCCGAAGGGACACGGAATGCCACCCATAACGTGATTACATGCTTGCTTTTTGCTGGCGCAGATGGACACTTTGGTTCCTTGTGGTTTTCCGGCGCCTTGCTCCACTGCGCTCTGGCGGCAGGGACGACGCAGTTGCTTGCAGGTCACTTCCGTCCCCAGCGACCTCACCTCGGCGCCGTCACCGAAGATCTCTTCAGCCAGCCATCCCGCTAGCTTGCGCTCCACATTTCAGCACCAAGATCATTTCACCGGTGTTGGTGCGTCTGACGCTTCACGAGTCCTGTCCCAGCGCCGAAAGCTTTTCGGTCACCCGAATCAACGTCGGCGTACTTATTATTCAGTTTTCACCAACATGGCCTCTACTCTGTCCTTAACTTTCTTTGCGGGTCGAGATGCGCTCGACTTCCGCTTTGAGCTACTGACCAGCTGCCAGGGATTTTCGGTCCCTTGTGCCGATGGCACCGGCCGGCTGGTACCCTCTTGCGGCCCGGCGACTTGCGTCTGGTTGGTGCTTCTCGCTTTTTTGGGGCCGAGAAGTGGCCTTCTCGAAGCATCGCCCTTCGGACTCCACTACACCCCGATCTGCTCCGTCAAGACGACGTTTGGCCTTTATGGTCGCCTACTGTTTGGTTTTGCTCTGATCACCTTTACCGGTTTGCTGCCTGAGCCGTTTTGGTTAGGCGCAGTCTTTTCCTCGTTGGCCGTCAGGGCTAAATCAATCACCTCTTGGGCGAAAGTCGCTCTTCCAAGGAAGGAGAAGGCCTTGGTTAAAGCACCTTTGTCGGCCTTCTCGCTTCCCCTTGGTGGCTGATAAAAGCGTTCTGTGTCTTGTCTTACGACTCGAACAGCATGGCGGTGCACCAGCAGGTTCTGTTTCAGTTCCTTACTGATGTTCTGCCTTCCGCTTGCGAACTCGATAATGTTATCGAGTTGCTCGACGACCACCCGCATCCCGGGTTGTGGCCTAAATATTGTACCCAAATCGCAAAGTAGTCTAGATTATAGACACTATAGGTTCCATAGACGAGCTGAGGCGAAGACGAGTGTAGCCAAACGAGCATGACGTCACGATTGCAATCCAAGCAATGCACATTGGGCCACGCCGGGAGATTAGGAGGAAAAAAATATTTTCACCATGATGATAATATTTTAGGAACAAAGTGTCTTCAGCAATGTCGAAGCTTATTATTTAAGCTTTATGTTGACGTTTTTTGGAATAGATAAAAAAATTTAACTTCTATATTTCTAATCTTAGCATTGTACGAAGTTCTAGAAAGGTGACGAGCTCGGTGGTCTAGTGGCTACCGCTTCTGCCTTATAAGCAGGAGGTCGTGGGTTCAATTCCAGGCTAGTCCCTTTCCTACTTTGTATTTCTATCTTAGTTCTTTCTGTGTGTCACGTTCTACCAAAACGATTCCTACTGTTATAGCCTCCCTCACAATCCGAAAACCTGGCACCTATGAGAGGTCGTAGAGTTCTCTGCATCTTTCTTAAGTAGGTGTCCAACTAACCATCCTTCCCCTTCCTCAGCATTCGCAAGGACGTAGCCAGGATAGATCTCGACTATTGGAGAGTGCAATGCTTCCATATAAGAGATAGTGATTAGTCCCAAATCAATATCTGTGGTGACGGATGAAAGTGATGCTACTTTCATACAATAGTCTTGGTTTGTACCACCTACGAATTTGTGCGAAATGCTCAATGCTAATGCTAATGCTAATGTACGAAGTTCTAGAAAGTTGATCCTTATTTAATTTTGAGGCACTTTGCTGAAGAAACCATTGTTGTACGTCGTTTGTAGGGGAGTAGGTTCGGTTGTGGGCACCGTTCGGTTATGAGCACCCCTATGTATCTTTTGACAGATAAGAGATGCTGTCATTCTGACAACCGTCATTTGTTTGCTATAATAGCATGATGTTTTGTGCTCTATATCAAACCAGATGGGCATCTCTACTTTGAACTAGAAACAAATAAATTTTTCGTACAAGAAAAACAACACGAAAGTTTTTTTTTTGCCTTTTTCAAAGTGTCATAAATTAAAGGATTTAATTCAAAAAGTGAGTTCTAATGCGTATTTACACAGTAAATTTAATTTATTTTGAGGCCCAACGTCGATTGCCATCAAAATTTTAGCGCGAATTTTTCTTCTTTCTTCTTCTTTTTCTTCTCGTTCCAAAAAGGCTGCGAAATTCGGTTGTGGGCATCTTTATTGGTTCGCTTATGAGCAACCTCATTTTATTGATAAATCATTCAATATCGTTTTACTTTTCCCTTAACTTATTTTTAATAACGTTTTAAGGCAGTTTTTATAATTAGTTTGACATAATTGTTCGAAATAATGAGAGTTTATTTAATATTTTTGTTCTTTGGGCATGTCTAGTCAACATCCTCCTTAATGCACCGAGGGAGGCATCATCACTGCTAGGTGAATTGATTTGTTTTTTTTTTAGCGTCTCCTGGCTTTTAGAATGAATAAACTATTCCTTGTCTTTAAATCTGGGTGGTTTTTATTCATGCTTCTTTATTTTTAGCTAAGTTTTCAAGGGTGCCCACAACCGAATCACGAAATGAAAATGTCCAAAAATGTCGAATTTTCTAAATTGTCAATATTTTTTTCTAAATCGATGAAATCATATTAATTTCTTTGCTAGTAGTAAGGTTATAAGTTTAGCTTTCGATTGCTATGCAAATGTCGACATAAGATCAACCAGGGCCAAAGTTATGAACCAAACACAAAAGGGTGCCCACAACCGAACCTCCTCCCCTATTATTTGTTATGATAATTTTAAATAATAAAGTTAGGGTGACCCTAAAAATCAATATTTTTATTGTAACTTTTTAGTTTCAAATTTAATCGAAGTGACGTCTTCTACAAAGTTTTAAAGCATAAAAAATGCATGTTTTGGTTACATAATCGAGTGAATTCATTAATGAATTGCAGAGATATCACTGTTTTCATTGAAAAAATCCGTTGTTTTCAAATTCCTGTATTTTTGAATGGGGGAAAAAGGGGGATCCATTTCTCCCAATGTTAGACAGAGGAAGAGCTAAGGATTGCTCTGCATATTTTGGTATTGGGGAAATTGAGGGAATTTGAGGTTTTTCCATCATTTAAAAAATATATTTTTGTACTTGGAAATCGAAATCATCAGTTCTAGAAGTGTTATAAAACCGAAAATTCCGCCCATTTCGTCAAAAACAAAATGATTATAGTAATCATAATTTCCTTATATATTTCCAGCGCATCTTCACTTAATATACCGATTGGTAGAATAACATGTTCAATAATATCAACGCTTATCAACGTGACCACTTGACTGTTGAACAGACTGTAATCGTAGGTTGTTTACATCACTCGTTCAATCGATTTTACTTTAAAATCGCTAGGGTGGTACGGAAAATTAGGTTTTTCGAGCGTAATTTATGCTCTAAAACTTTGTAGAAGACGTCATTTCGATTAAAATTGAAACTAAAAAGTTACAATAAAAATATTGATTTTTTTGGGTCACCCTAACATAATTATTTAAAATTATCATAACAAACGATACAAATGACGTACAACAATGGTTTCTTCAGCAAAGTGCATCAAAATTAAATAAGGAACAACTTTCTAGAACTTCGTACAATGTTAAAATTAGAAATATAGAAGTTATAAATTTTATCTCAAAATATAGTGGGGTCACCCTATTGCAACATACTTCAAAATAAAGCTTACATAATAAACTTTGACTTCGCTGAAGACACTTTGATCCTAAAATATTATCATTATGGTGAAAATATTTTTTTCCTCCTAATTTCACGGCGTGGCCCACTGTGCAATGGAATGTGTGACGTCAAATTCGCGTGGTACACTTCTCCCTTCACACTTCTCACATCTCTCATCTTCATCTCATTTTACACTTCTTTCATCTCACTTCTCACTATTCACTTCTTGATTCTCACTTCTCAACTTTCTGTTTCTCACTTCTCACATCTCACACCTCACTTCTTCCTTCTAACTTCTTTCTTTTTGCTTCTCACTTCTCACATCTCATATGATACTTTTTATTTCTCACTCCTCACTTCCGATATCTCATATCTCACTTCTCACATCTTACATTTCACTTCTTGTATTGAATTTCTCACTTCCAAATCCCACTTCTCACTTGTAGCTTCTCAATTCTTGGCTCCTACTTATCACTTCTCGTTTCTCACCTCTCACTTTTCACATCTCACATCTTTATCTCATTCCTCACTTCTTATTTCCCGCTTCTCACTTTTTACTTCTTACTTCTCACTTCTTGCCTCTCACTTCTCGCTTCTCACTTCACATTCCCTACTTCTCCACTCTTCACTTCTCACTCTTACTGCTTTTCATTTCTCGCTCCTCACTTCTTAAATTTCACTTCTCACAACTTACTTTTCTCCATTCACTTCTTGCTTCTTCCTTCTCACTTCTAGCTTCTCACTTCTCACATCTTACATGTTACTTATCGTATTGAATTTCTCACTTCTCATTTGTCGCTTCCCACTTCTCGGCTCTCACTGTCATTTTTTGTTTCTTACTTCTCGCTTGTCACATCTTACATCTCTCTTCTCTCTCATATCGAATTTCTCACTTCTAAATCTCACTTCTCACTTGTAGCTTCTCATTTCTCGGCTCTCACTTATCACTTCTCGTTTCTCACTTCTAACTTTTCACATCTCACATCTCATTTCTCACTTCTCACCATTCATTTCTCGTCTTACTTCTTATTTCCCGCTTCTCACTTCTTACTTCTTACTTCTCACTACTCGCTTCCAACTTCGTACCTCTCACTTCTCGCTTCTAATTTCTCACTTCTTATTTCTCATTTCTACCTTCTCACTTCTCCCTTTTTATTTCTCACTTCTTACATCTCACATCTCACTTCTCATTTCTCACTTCTGACTCCTCACTTCTCACTTCTCATTTCTCACTATTTACTTCTCACTTTTCACTTATCAAAAATCAATTCCCACTGCTCATCTTACACTTGCCAAATCTCACCCCTCACTTCTCATTTCTCCCTTCCCATTTCTCACTTCTCACTTTTCACTTCTCATTTCGCCCATCTTACTTCTTATTCTTCATTTTTTATTTCTCTCTTTTCACTTCTCACTTTTCGTTTCACACCAACTGTGGCAAAATGACCTTCGGGACTGACGGCCTTCGCTCTGATGACCCAGCATCGTACCTCCATCAAATACTCTAAGTGTTTTCCCTTGAAAAAGACTTAACCGCGTAAAATCCGAAATCCGCGTAAAAAACGGCTTTTGTAAAAATCGTTCGAAAATTAACTTTTTATGATTTTCACGTGATTTCAAGACTTTTTTGAAAAATCGCGTGAAAATATTTTTTTGAAAATCCGCGTAAAAAAACCGCGCAAATCCCAAAATCCACAGTCGCGTAAAAAGCGACCCGCGTAAGAAAAGCCATTTTAATTCACCGAGTAGTGATACTGCCTTTCTCGCATTTAGTCAAGACACCAACCTTATATGAGGCTTATATGATTCGATGTACCATTTTCTTTATAACTTTTAAACGCGAAGATCGATCGTTATCAAATTCAATAGTGATCAACAAGGCTTTGTCCCCTGTCGAATAAAACTTGTTGCGAGAAAATCGGTTAAAGATTGCTATACGAAAAGTTGTCTTTTGTTTTTCTTAGTTTTTGTGCACACACACATACACAGACACACATACATACGGACAGAAAGACATGTGCCCAGTTCGTCGATCTGAGTCGATTGGTATACACAACTTTTTGCATAACTTAAGAACTGATCAGAGAATAAATCAATTTTAGGCGAAACGTAGTTCGTCGGGTCTGCTTGTCATTACATAAAAAATATCCTTACTGTATATTGCTGGAGTCTTCTTAAAATTTTTGTTTTAATTATATATACTAGTTCACGGAACATACCAAGTTGAATCATTGATATTAAAATATGAAATGCCCAAAATACTGATTCTGAGGTTAGGTTAACAAATTGAATTGATTTTTCCTTGAAATGTGGGTCCAATGTATCAGCTGTATTCAGAAAATGTTCAGAATAATATACTCTACAAATTTGCTAAAGACTCTGAAAAAATCCTAGAATTTCTTTTTACTCTCGTAAAAATATGAGAGAATATGAGATCACCCTAGGACGACACATTGGCGAAAAAATGCCAACTAAGGGGGTCAAATGATTTTCGATCGTCTATTTTCAGGATGATCCCATTCATTGTGTGTCCGTTTCTCCCCACCATGATCCAATTTGTTAAAAGATTTTTAAAAAATCGAGTTTCGAGAGATTTCATCAATTCAACCCGTACACAATCTGAGGACAGACTAAGTTTGAGATCCTCGAGGATTATGCGGATTAGTTTTGCCGATTTCCGCTTTAAAAGCTAAAATACTGCACATCAAAAATTACATCATCATGGTATTCCAGCCATAGCATTCACATTTAATCATTAATAAACAGAATAGTTTTCATTATTTAAGTGTAATAAAACATGTTGTTCTTATAATTTGAAACAAGCAAGAAGATCCACTGGATAAAGTGCCACATTTGTAACGATTCACGATTCAAAAAATACAATAGAGTTGCAATAAAATATCATAAAAATACAATACATTTTATTTATGAACATTAAATTCTATTGTTTTTATATCATACCAATCAAAGTGACATATTGTTGTTCCAATAGACGAACAATACATTCTATTGCCAGTAAAATATTGGCAATAGATTTACAATAAATTCAATTGTAATGGCAAAAATTTGTTCAAGAAAAAATCGATTTGTTTATTGTAAAGATACATAACAACCCCCATTTTCTATTGTAAAACTGCCATTTACAATAGGCTTTATGGTGGAAAACAATAGTCTTTAATGTTATTTTATTGTGAGCCACAATAAAGTTTACCGTAATTACTATTAATTCCATCGAACTGTTACAATAATTTCTATTGTAATTCTTTTGGGATTTTTTATAAGGGCCAACCTGTCCGCTTTACCCCCACCTCGCTTACATATTGTATGGTTGACATAACCGTTATCCTACTTCATTTGCGGTGATATTTTTTTCTTCAACTGAAGTGATTTCAAGCTAGTTAATAATTCCGAAATTTAGTCGACATTCGGAGAATGGCGCAATAACATCACCTAAATGGTCAATTTCCAAATTGTCCGCATTACACTTCGGAACATTTTCATTCACGATATGAAGAAGAACGGTTAACGTTTTCTACAAGCCAGAACATTTAATGGATTCCAGCCCGTACTGAGGTGTAATCGACAGGCACGCCAAATTAGGCTTTCCATGGGCGTAGCCAAGGGGGGCAGGAGGGTGCCGTCGCCCCCCCTAAATTGTGGAAAGATTGAACGGGTACTGAAATGAATTCCCTCAAACATGTGCACTTTACAATCCAATCATATACAGAAATAGGTGGTTGAAATTCAAAAAATTCCCAAAACTTATTAGGACATTCAGTATCTATAATATATGAAAGTTCAAAACAACTCGAAACATTTCGGGCTCAAAAATTCTCCTTTAAATCCTTCTAGAAGCTTCCATGGGAACTTCTAAATTCCGCCGGAAAGTTATCCACAAATACCTCTGAAAATCGTTCGAAAATTCTTCTCATGTAATTGTAATTCCTCCTTATCCAGAAACCCCCCACTAATTGTTTTTAGGAAATTCACGAGGAAATTCCGTGAAGATATCTTTTCTTCTCCCCAAGATTTACTTCTAGATATTTCTTCGGCTATTCTATCTTCAGGAAGAATCCGGCATTTGATTCAGGCATGCATCCGCAGAGATTTTCTTCAGCAATTAATCTGGGAATACTTTCAGGATTTCATTTGGGAATTTCTGCATTAATTCCTCCTGGTATTTTTCTGGGAATTCCTTCAGATATTTTTTCGGAAATTCCTTTAGGAACTTCTCTAAGAATTATTTCAGGACTTCCATGTGGGAATTCCTCCGGAAGTGCTTATGGGAGTTCCTCCGGGAGTTCTTTCAGGAGTTTTTCCAAGAAATTCTCCGGTAATACATCCAGGAACTTTACAGGGAATTCCTGGACGATATTTGGCAGGAATTGCACGGGAAATGGAATTTTGGAAGTTCCTTCAGAAATATTTTTTCTCTTCCTCTAGGGTATTCCACCGGATGTTCCTCTGAAGTTCCACCAGTAGTTCCTTCCGGAATTTAATCAGGCTTTCTTCCCGGAATTCATTTAGCATTTCTTTAGGCATTTATCTACCAATTCCTCCAGAAGTTTTTCGGCGAATTTCTTTGGGAGTTTTTACGGGAATTCCTCCGGGAGATTCTTTTAAGAATTCTTAAGGAAGTTCCTTTGGGAATTCATCCTAGAATTCTTACGAGAGTTCCTCCAGGATTTCCTCCGGAAATTCTTCCTGTAGTTCTTCAATGAATTCCTCAAAAAGTTCCACCGGCAGTTCCTCCGAGAATTCCTCTGATAATTTCTCCGGAAATTCCTATAGAAAATCCCCCGGGAGTTCCTCCGGAAATTACTCTGGGAGTTCCTCCGGGAGTTCCTTTTCAGAGAAACACCCGGAGAAACTGTAGGTGAAACTCCCGGAGGGATTCTCGTAGAAACTGCTGGTGGATCCCCGGAGGAATTCCCGAAGGAACTGCCGGAGGAGCTCCCGTAAGATCTCCTGTAAGAGCTCCCGGAGGAATTTCAGGAGGAACTCCTAGAATAATTCCTAGAGGACCTCCCGGATGAGCTCCCAAAGAAACTATCGGAAGAACTTCGGGAGGAATTTCCAGCTTAATTTCTGAAGAAAGTCTAAATGATTTCCTGAAAAAAGCCTGAATAATTTCCTGGAGTAGCTTCTGGTGGAACTCCCGGAGAAATTTCCGGAGAAACTCCCGGATGAATTGCTGGTGGAATTCCGGAGGAACTCTCGAAGAAATTTTCTGGAAGAATTTCTGAAGAATCTCCCGGGAGAATTTTCAAACGAACCCCGGGAAACTACCAGAAGCATTCTCGGAAACAAGAGAATTCATCTTATAGACAAATCTAGTCTAGCTGAAACCTTTGTTGGGGTTTGTAGCTGGACCATCATCATCATCAGAGGACCTCCCGGAGAATTCCCTGAGGAGCTCGCAGAGAAATTGTCGGAGGAGCTTCTGGTGGAAAATCTATATAAATTCCTGAAGAAGCCTAAATAAATTCCCATTCCGCCGAAATTCCCGGAAGAATTTTCAGAGGAACTGCCGATAGAACTACCGGAATAATTCTCGAAAGAAATCCTAGAGAAATTCTTGGTGGAAATGGCGGTGGAACTCCTGGAAGAATTCCAGGAGGAATTTTTGGAGAAACTCCTGGAGGATCTCCCAGTGGAAATCTTGAAGTTTCCACCGGAATTCTTTCAGGATTTCCTTGCGAATTAATCTAGGAACTCCTCCGAAGATTCCATTTTTGATTTGATTTTCGGTATAATTTCTGTATAAATTTCCGGTGGAATTCCTGGAGAAATTCTTTGAAATTTTCACAAGAAATTATTCGAAACAATTCGCGGAAAATTTTATGGAATTTACACAAGAAATTCGAAGATTTTTCGTGAATTTCTTAGGAATGGTTTCTGCGGAATTTCCACGCAATAATCTTATTCTTAAAAATTATGGGAAACAGCACTAAATTATTTGAATTATTGCAGGGAATTCTGCAGAACTTATAAAGAAGCTTGGGAAGATTTTCTTAAAGTAAATAATGGTGGAATGTTCGGATCAATTCCCGGCAAAATTTATGGTGGAATTCCTGAAGACACTGCCGAAGAAGTTGCTGGAGGCATTCCTAAAGAATCCCTGATAGAATTTCGGATAGAATGCCAGGAGCAATTGTCGAAGGAATTCCTGAATAAAGCTAGCATATTGATTTTTCTGCCTATTTTATAATAAATATTATTTCAGAGAGGATTTCTCGCTTAACTTTTCAAAAGGACCTAAGTAACATTTTTTTCATGAATTATTTTGAATAGCGCAATCAACAGAACAAAATGAAAGCTATTGATTGCGCTATTCAAATTAATTCATGAAAAAAATGTTACTTAAGTCCTTTTGAAAAGTTAAGCGAGATTTGTTTAGAAATTCAGATGTATGGTTCTAGTTTTCTTAAGCTTATGGAAGAATGCAGGATTTTTATAATAATTGTTATAGCCAATTTAATATTCTTTCTGAATACTAAGTTCGTTAATATTTTTCTCACTTTATTTTAAAATATCTTATGAGCAATAAATCACGCATTTTCAAATCCATTATTGTTTCAATCATTATTGTTTCGATTTGGTTTGGATTTGGTTTCATGTGTTAATATTCATGTGTTTTTATAAAACTACTATAAAATTACGATTTGGAAGACCAAAAAAGTTGGCCCCCCCCTTCTCGAAATCCTGGCTACGCCCATGAGGCTTTCAATATCATCTTTTCCGTTTTGATGACCGATCATGTTGCTTCTCTGTGGAAGACTCGAAAGCAGAATCTGCGCCCATCCGTGATGGTGTAGGTTTGCGAACAATAAAATTGCCAATCAACACGAGCCAAACAGTAACATCAGCGCAAACCGTTGTACCCAGCCCGTTGAAATGTGCGCGGGTTCAATTCGGCTCCAAAACAGGAACACAGATCCAGCAGATATCAAACGATAGACAGCTCCATAAATGACTTAATCAAGATCATCTCTCGCGCACAGGAAGTTGCTTTTAATGATGTTTTTGAACGAGCAACAATGGCAGCACAAGCAGTATCTCGTGGTTGGCAGCATAATCTCTCTCAGGAGGTGCGGAATCATCACGTTGGGTATGGTTTCATCATTTCCAGCGGCAGAACTCTTGCTGCTGATGGCAGATTTAATATTTCAAGTACCTAGCGGAAGGGCAAGTTTATCATTGCTGGTTTAGATTGAGCATAAGTGATTTTTTTGTTTCATAACCTGAGAGAACTTCAGTTTCCATAGCAAGCAAGGATAGAAAACTTACGCATATTAGATTATGTTCGATTGATCATTCGGCAAAATATATATTTGAATACCTCAATATTATCTTTGTACTTGCTAACTAGACTGTAAATCCATGCAATTCATAACTAGTTTACAGTTAACCATAAACTAATATGGGAGAACTTCGCAGTATGATGTCGTTGAAATAAATAAAAGAAATGCTATGATTCAACGCAGCACAACATCGGTTGCCATAATAACTCTCAACAAGTTCAAAAACAAACAAACTTCTTTGATTGCACTAAATTAAAATTCATCACACGTAAACCCAAAACTGGAGCTCCAAACCTCTCGGTATTTAACTCGGCAGCTCGGAGGATATCAACGCTCAGTCTTCCACTAATTGAGTAATTGTTGCCTTCTTGACCACGCAGTCTTTAGCAAACCGTACCGCGATTTCGCTGGGTATGGTTTTACGACCAATTGCAGCTGTTGATAGCGCGCGAACCGAATGCAGTCTCAAGTCCCCCGTTCCGACCAACAACGACGAAAATTAACTCACGCGAGAAAAGTCTGCGCTGTCGTCATAATAGGCGAGTTTTCCGGGGTTTTACGGGAGCCGGATTCAACACCGGGGAACAGCGCGAGCGGAAACTTCTCAAAACACGTAATAACAATAAACTGCTTAATCGCCGTTCTCCGACGGATAATTAGCCAGGTTCCCTTTGAATGTTCGCTCGTGAATGGATTTACTGCCACATAATCTGTCATTTTACGGGTGGCAAAGTTGTCATTTCCTCGAGCCGAATGAGCCACGATGCGACAACCACTTGATTTAGTGTGCTCATGTATCCATCTGACGGCATCTTGTTGCAGACACCCGCGCACTTGACAGAAGAGTTGAGCAGCTGTCGAATTTTCCTCAAACTTTAATTAAATTCGAGTGTCTAAGCCATGGGTCTTGCCACCTTTCCGTCGCCTGGTTTCATTTGGATTGAATGCCGGGGGATATGGTTCAAAGTGCTTTGAATTCAAGAATGATTAAAAAGGAAACTTGAAAAATGGAATAGACCCGACTTGTGCTAACATTTTCGAATAAAAAATGTTAATTTCGAATAAAAAAAGGAGTCAAAGAAGTCAAAGGAATCAAAGAAATTTAGAAGTCGTGAGACGTGGGAGAAATACTTCGATGGCGCATTTGGCACCGTTTCCACCAACAGTAGCAATTTCGTTCTCGCTCTCCTCTTCCTATACTAAAAAGACAACTACGACGACGACGACTGCTCGATGTGTGATCTATCAGCTGCAAGCCCTGGAAGGTGTTGGATTTATTGACACGATAACAGGTGCATCAAACTGGCATATTGAGCTAGATATTGCTACTGGAATGCTTTTCGAAGCAAGCTGTAGATACTTTTGGAGATTTATTTGAAACATGAACTTAGATATTGGAATTTTGAGGCTACATTCATCCAAATATACATAAACTTCAACCATACGTTATCCAGTCCTAAATTTCAAATTATTTGAGATTTTTTCATGAAAATAATTTCAATATCACCTGGAATATGAACACATCCTTTTTTCTCAATATCATGCAGTCGCCATTCGTTGGACAACATCATCCAAATATAGGTATTTTTACGGGTTAGTTGGGCTCGCGTGATGGCCCAACACAAAATGGGGCTGCCTGATGATTTCAAATTCTACATAGGGTAAAATGACCAATAGTGGACCTCCTAGTAGCAGAATTTTGCACTTCCAGTCATAAGAAGTAGCTATTTTCAATATATTAATTCTGTTTGGTATTAAATAACAAGTTCTGCATCTCCTCTTCACGATACATGCATAAAACACTCAAATACACGACGTTATTCGTTGAAATTAACATTTTAATGTCATACTGAATTCGCCCTATAGTAGACCCTCTGGGGGTCCATAATAGGAATTTGCTGCCCTATAGTCGACACTTGATTTGATTTTCATGTTTCGTTTCGGGACGTTCTTCTTCCCTATTATGGACCCCCCAAAATATTCCTTTAATGGGCCCTCTCGTGTTTATTTTTTTTTAGAATTGTAAAAAATCATCTTATTGTAATTTCCATAGCATTTACAATGCATGTGATCAAATCATAGGACTGTAAGGTAGGTTCTCCCGATGGAATTTCATAGCAAAATGTTTACATTGTACTGTAATAATGCAAAAATGGCTGGAGGCTGGGGGTCCACTATTGGACACTTTACCCTACCACGTCTAGAGTTGCCGCAAATCTTAGAACTCACTTGGAAATATTTTTTTAATATTACAATTACAACCCTGATGAAATAAGAGAAAGCTGTTTACTTCGAGTACGAGACTTATACTGCCGTTCTACGCATAATTGTCCCATCTTATCTTTGATGAAAAATCCCAAACTCGAGTTAAATTGTCGCACTAGTTTCAGAACCGATTTGATCTTAAAATTTAACAAATATTTTTGGGGTGTAATGAGCATAGGCAACACTTTGCCACGACATAAAACGAATCAATACTTATTTAAACAGTTTACAGTCTCTATTATCATCAAACAACAACTTCATTTTTCCAGTGGGACAAATTGATTCGAGTTTGAGATTTTTCATCAAAAGTAACATGGGACAATTATGCGTAGAACGGCAGTATAGAACATGGAAAGCCCCTGATGGCAGCTTTCCATGTTCTATACTGCCGATATGAGGCCTTCCCATCTTTGAGGAAGGAGATGAGGGCTTTAAAACTGATGCCGGCCTCCGCGACGCTCGTAGGAATCCTGTGAGCTTCCCTTGGGTAGAGGTGTACGCCGATGCGAGAACGACCTGCGGTGGCGTTTATAATAATTTCGATAGACGGCGGCATTTTTGGCGCCACGCTAAAAGTAATTTCAGCCGGTGGCGGCGTAAATCGGCATCTCAATGTCTCAATGCGCAGTTTCTTTAAGATTTTTTAAGGAAAAAAAAAAGAAATCCGGAAAGCACCTCCACCTTAGTTATTCGTTGTTCGGGGAACAAACTGCTGGTCCGTCAAATTTAGAGGGTCCATCAATGAAGCGGATCAGTCGCGCGGTCGCGCTGCAGCAAGGTACCCGGCAGAACGTGGAACGTTATAGACGGAAGCGGAGACAGCAGACCCGCCTTTTTCAGGAGAAGAAACGCCGCCTGGAAGAAGCGGAGTGCGAGGAGATGGAACAGCTGTGCCGTTCTCAAGATACACGCAAGTTCTATCAGAAGCTCAACGCATCCCGCAATGGCTTCGTGCCGCGAGCCGAAATATGCCGGGATAAGGATGGGAGCATCTTGACGGACCAACGTGTGGTGATCGAAAGGTGGAAGCAGCACTACGAGGAACATCTGAATGGCGCTGAGAGTACAGGCAGTGAAAGTCAAGGCAGCGGAGGAGATAACCACGTCAGTTAAGCAGACGATGGAAGCCAACCAGCCCCCACCTTGAGGGAAGTTAAGGATGCTATCTAACAGCTAAAGACCAATAAAGCAGCTGGTAAGGATGGTATCGGAGCTAAGCTTATCAAGATGGGCCCGGAAAAGCTACCCACTTTGCTGCACAAACTGATAGTAAGAATCTGGGAAACTGGACAGCTACCGGAGGAGTGGAAGGAACGGGTCCCATCTACAAGAAAGGCGACAAGCTGGAGTGTGAGAACTTTCAAGCGATCACCATCCTTAATGCCGCCTACAAAGTGATATCCCAGATCATTTTCCGTCGTCCATCACCATTAGTGATTGAGTTATCAAGCCGGCTTCGTTGACGACCGCTCGACAAAAGACCAGATCTTTACTGTACGGCAAATCCTTCAAAATGCCGCGCATACCAGGTCCCAACGCACCATCTGTTCATTGATTTCAAGGCGGCATACGAGAGTATAGACCGCGTAGAGCTATGAAAAATTATGGACGAGAACAGTTTCCCTGGGAAGCTTACCAGACTGATCAAAGCAACGGTGGATGGTGTGCAAAACTTTCTCCAGTTCGGTTGAATTGCGCCGGGAACTAAGACAAGGTGATGGACTTTCGTGCCTGTTGTTCATCATTGCGCTAGAAGGTGTCTTGCGAAGAGCCGGGTGTAACAGCCGGGGTACGATTTTCAACAGATCCAGTCAATTTATTTGCTTCGCGGATGACATGGACATCGTCGTCCGAACATTTGCAAAGGTGGTAAAACTGTACACCCGCCTGAAACGTGAAGCAACAAAAGTTGGATTGTTGGTGAATGCGTCAAAGACAAAGTGCATGCTTGTGGGCGGAACCGAGCACGACAGGGCTGGCCTGGGAAGCAGTGTTACGATAGACGGGGATACCTTCGAGGTGGTCGAGGAATTCATCTACCTCGGATCCTTGCTAACGGCTGACAACAACGTTAGTCGTGAAATACGAAGGCGCATCATCTGTGGAAGTCGGGCCTACTACGGGCTCCAGAAGAAACTGCGGTCGAAAAAGATTCGCCACCGCACCAAATGTGTCATGTACAAGACGATTATAAGACCGGTTGTCCTCTACGGACATGAAACATGGACAATGCTCGAAGAGGACTTGCAAGCACTCGGAGTATTCGAGAGAAGAGTGCTTAGGACCATCTTAGGCGGTGTGCAAGAAGACGGTGTGTGGCGGCGAAGAATGAACCATGAGCTCACCCAACTCTGCGGCGAACCCAGTATCCAGAAGGTAGCGAAAGCCGGAAGGGTACGATGGGCAGGGCATGTTGCAAGAATGCCGGACAGCAACCCTGCAAAAATGGTGTTCGCTTCCGATCCGGCAGGTACGAGACGGCGTGGAGCGCAGCGAGCGAGATGGGCAGACCAGGTGCAAAACGACTTGGCGAGCGTGGGGCGTATCCGAGGATGGAGAGATGCGGCCTCGAACCGTGTATTGTGGCGTCAAATTTGTTGATTCAGTGTTATCTGTTTAGATGTAAACTAAATAAATGAATGAATCAATTATGCGGTAGTCCCCATTATTCTTCCAAAACTGGGTGGAGTTGGATGCTCTTCACTTTTTGTTCCAATCCCCTTCTGTTGTTTCCTAATCCAGATCTTGATATCGGCAAACGAGAGACGGATTATGCAAAACGCCGGCCTTGGTAGCCGACTCCTGTAAGGAGATCGGCAGTGACGTTACTCTGCAGTACACCGGGATCCAAACGAAAGACGCGTTCTGATCCTTTTTCGATTTTGAAAAAAAAAATCCAAGGCACATGTCAAGAAAACAATGTTTTTTTTTGAAAAAAATAATTCCAAGGCACTTGTCAAGAAAACAATGTTTTTTGGAATTACTCTGGAACACAATAGACGATCGAATCAATTTTCAATAGGAAACAACTAGACCGCAATCCACAATTGCAACTTATTGCGAGCGAATTGGATAATGCTAAGTACCAAAAAGTGTACATACATACACACATACAGACATCACCTCAATTCGTCGAACTGAGTCGATTGGTATACAGCACTATGGGTCTCCGAGCCTTTCATCAAAAGTTCGGTTTTGAAGTGATCCTATAGCCTTCACGTATACTTTGTATACGAAAAAGCCAAAAAAAAGAGGTCCGAAACCGTCAATCTTTGGCCAGTGACACCGACCTTAACTCCTCTGTTTGAAACAGACCCAATCGTAAGCCTGTGTTCATAGTCCCCGTTTCCAGCATTTAATAAGTCTGCTACCGATCGTCTGAGTGCATCCAAATTATCGCTCCTATAATGTAGAGCTAGGAATTTGTTGGTAGTGGCTGTAGAAGATTACCAGCTCCTCGCTCTGTTTCAGTGAACTATGGTCCAGGATGCATATTTATGCGGAAAGATGCATTTTACGCCAAAACTATATTTTTAAGAAAAACAATGTTTTTCTACAAAGTTTTTCGGTCATCATTACGGTACACTTGAAAAAATTGGGTTGTATAAAATTTTTATTTTTTATTTTACGATGTACTGACATGTTTTTAAAAGTTGTAGTGCAGTTTATTCTAATAATTTTAGCAAAAAAAAACCTTTTTCTGTAGCTCTTAACCTTCCATTTAAAAAAAGTTACACATTGTTACAAAAATGACTTCAACTAGAATTCGCTCCCAAAAGTTCATTGTCGAACGGATTCTCAATCTTTTGGAACCAAATTGAAGGTATGGATTCCGCAGATGTCGTTACGGACAGATGATGAAGAAGGAAAATAGATTCTTAGACTAATTTTTGGCGTGATTTCTTGTCTTTCGAAAGGTGATTTTGGAAATGCTCATAAATTTGCGTAGCAATAATTCTAATAGAATGTCGCCATTGTCCATTTCCATGGATCAACATAATTCCTGGTTATTTCACGGTCCGGTGTCTTTCCTGAAGACCCGGAACATTCGTAGAAGTGGTACATTCATGGAACTCATCCTAGAAGAGTGCAGTTTTCACAAAGCTTTTGATTATCGTAATTTGAGTAACAAATGATTGTAGTGACCCATTTTGGTGAAACTGGGTGGCCTCCGGAGATCCTCCAGAAGATCCGGAACGTCCTAAAAAATTGTCAATTCATGAAACTTATCACAGGAGAGGGCGGTTTTTTCCAAAGCTTTTCATTATCGTACTACGAATAACAATTGATTGTGGTGACCCATTTTGATGGACCTGGGTGACCACCGAATGTCCTCCAGAAGATCCGGAACGTCCTAAAAAATTGTCCGGATCTTCTGGAGGACCTTCGGTGGTCACCCAGGTCCATCAAAATGGGTCACCACAATCAATTGTTATTCGAAGTACGATAATGAAAAGCTTTGGGGAAAAAAACCGCGCTCTTCTAGAATGATTTCAATGAATTGACCACTTCTACGGATGTGCCGGGTCTTCTGGAGGGACACCGGACCGTGAAATAACCAGGAATTGTGTTGGACAATGACGAAATTCTATTGGGATTATTGCTACGCAAATTTATGAGCATTTCCAAAATCACCCTTCGAAAGGCAAGAAATCATGCCAAAATTGGCATCAGAATCTATGTTCCTTCAAAATCGTTTCCTGGGAACCAGAATGGCCAAATTGCAAAAATCTATCGGTAACGCCATCCGCGTATTCCATACCTTCAATTTGGTTTCAAAAGATTGAGAATCGGTTCGAAAATAAACTTTTGGGAGCGAATTCAAGTTGGGGTCATTTTTGAGCCGCTAATGCACAATGTGTAACGTGTAACGTGTTGTGGCGTTCCTAGAGGTCGCTGAAAGCTGTGATAACCAGCCAAACCCAAAATTTTCGTTCCCAAAAGTTAGGAAAAGTCAGAAAATGTTAACACCCTATCTCATTTGATTCCAAAGCTACAACGTTTTTAAATCGTCTTTGGGCTAAAATAGGCCCTAATGCACTAGGAAGGTTAAGTTAGCTGATGCATAGAAATTATGGGTGTCCCTTAAAAACAGTATTTTTGATCGAAAAAAAAAATGTTCTTCAAATCTTTTCTGGAGACTTGGGCCTTTGTTATAGAGTTATCGAAAAACATGATGACCCATCTTATAAAAACGTGATGTTTTTTTACTTTTTGGAGAATAATGACATAAAATGTTCTTCAAAAATGTAGTACAGCTTATTCTAAAAATATTTGCCATATGAACTTCTTCTGTAGCTCTTAAGCTCACTGATTAAGAGTAATTTCACTTACTAAGATTAGGGTGTCCCTCAAAAAACAATATTTTTATGGCCTTATTTTTTTATATTTTTTTCAAATGTCACCTTCTAAAGATTTTTGTGGATTTTCAAGACGAGTGTTTTCTATAAGAACATCGTCTACATTTGTACATCGCCTTTATTTGAAAAAAAAAAAAAATGATATTTTGACTAATTGGTAATTGGTAAAACTTGAGATAAAAAATAACACATATCCAATTTCCAAGATATGTAAAATTGCTCTGACTCTGACTTTTGTCCCACAGAAAAAGTTTTCTTAGCAGAATTTATTGAAATAAGCTGCGTTACAACTTTGTAGAACATAACATGTCAGTATATCGTTATTTTTTTCATATTGTGGGTCACGCTATGTTTAAAGGCAACTATTATGCTAAGTGAATGCACCTCGGATGTTAAGCCGTTAAATCATAGTTTTTGACCTCTAGTTTAAGGATCTGTGTCGATTAAAATATGTCATCGGTGAAATTTTGACTTTTTTACTATTTAAGCTAATATTTTTACCCTAAAAACCTTATCTGATTTTTTAAAATTTCTTGAAACAAGTTATATAAAATCCAACAACTAATTTTTTTTCCTGATGCTTTAAGAAACATTTTCATATAAAAACATTTCCAATATGATGAAAATAGTAGAAGTTATATTAAAATTACTGAAGGTTTTAAATGAACTAAAGGTTTATTATGAATAGATCTGGAGCCTTCCTTAGCCGTGCGGTAAGATGCACTGCTACACTGCAAGACCATGCTAAAAGTGGCTAGGTTCGATTCCCGCTCTTGTCTAGGAAATCTCTCGCCTTCCCTGGGCATAAAGTATCATCGTAGTCTCATGATATACGAATGCGAAAATGGTAACTTGGGCTAGAAACCTCGCAGTTAATAACTGTGGAAGTGCTAAATGAACACTAAATTCCGAGGCAGCATATGCCAAAGTGGTTGATGTAATGCCAATAAGAAGAAGTGTTATTGAATTTAAGAACATAATATCACTTTTT
This sequence comes from Armigeres subalbatus, assembly GCF_024139115.2. Taxonomy (NCBI): domain Eukaryota; kingdom Metazoa; phylum Arthropoda; class Insecta; order Diptera; family Culicidae; genus Armigeres; species Armigeres subalbatus. The sequence continues at coordinate 230,019,440 of NC_085141.1, read as the reverse complement.
AACATTTCAAATCAACAAAAATCAAAGCTACGAACTAGTTCAAAGTAGTATTTATGTTCTGTATTTCAAACTTGATTTAGCCTCAATGGACGTCTGCATTATGTGACCACTTGTATATGCTACCATCGTGGATAACAGTTTACTTGCATTCTTTTCGTGGTTATCTGGCATTTTGTAGTTTTGCTAGATAGTATGAATTTTTTTGTGGATGGCTTCCGTTGTTTGCTAAGTGTACTTTGTAAGGCCTCTCTGTGATGCGCTCACAAATGTGGGTGCTTGGTGGCCTTGTGTCACTGCTTCTGCCTCATAAGCAGGAGATTAAGGGTTTGATCCCTGGCCCTTTCCAATTTCCTATTAGATAATTTCGTTAATCATATAAATCAATCTCTTTGCAAATCAAATTCTCATTGCTAGCAAGTATGATTCTAAATATAGAATTGTTATAAAAAGCTGCCTGTTACTTAGTAGCAGTAAATAAAATGTAAAAATAGATTGGTATTCATTTGTACCCGCATACGAATGCTATATACGGTCGCTATGCTCGTGCAGGCCTCATACAAGTAAGAATGTGTGAGGTTAATGTGCGGGTAGCGATGGTGTGGTGTAGACGTGTGCGTGATATTAGAATCCAATAGCATTCAAATTCTAATTGTAAAAAATGAATCCCATTAGAATTCACTTTAATACTTTCTCATTACTCTAGTACTTCTAATTCTCATTCATATATTCCTATCCCATAGATCGCATCACTTACCAAAGTGAATCCAGATAATATATCCCTTCATACTAACACAATATCCTATCCTAATACTATCGTGGAGATGCAGAGGTATACTCGGTCTCTAGTAACAACGAGAGTTGAACTAATAATCCTTCCTTCCCTTGATGACCGTAAGGACGTGGCCGGCGCCGTAATTGACTTAGTAAAATGCATTGAATTTCCGAAATTTGCACATTGAGAATGATAGCTAAAACCCAAGCTCCATTCAATTGGTTCCCTGTGCAATTTCGCAAGTTCTAGTCAATCACGGAGTAGCAACTACGAATTGTACGGTTATCCTGCTCATGCTCATGCTCATGCTCTCTGTGATGCGCTCACAAAATTCAAGAACATGGAATTTCAAAATATGAAATTTTTCGGTGATTGGTAGCCCGGCTGCTATCCAACTGTCACAAAAAGCTCGTATGGCGTCTGAATAGAAGTCCAAAAATGTTACACTAAAACAGCAATCAACTACCTGTGGTAGACTCTCCAATACTATATAATAACTATTGTATTATTTTCTTTTCAAAATACCCCGTTTAACTAAAAGACTTCGGCAGTAACGCCCAGTGAAACCAAGTTGAGCGTGATGGATTGAGTTACCCTCTGATGTCCAGACTGTAGATTTGTCTGGATGTTTTTTTTTTGTTCCAGGCCACAGAGCCAAAACTTTTTAGACTAATAATCCCACCAGCGCCGGAGGAGGGGTTTTGTCTAAAATTGTGGCATAGTCTCCTCCTTCCAGAAGATGATTATAAACACAATTGAAATATAATCGAGCATCTTTCTTGATCTGTCCAGCGTTGAACTCTGTTTCTATGGTAATAAGTGGACGCTGCAGGGTTGCTGGTTTTTTAATAGACACGTATGAGATATGCAGTTACACAAGTATTCGCTATCGAAAAATGAAATATATTTTCGATGTCAACAGTATTTCTAGTATAACTTCTGCTACTTTCATCATATGAAACATGTTTTTATATGAAAATGTTTCTTAAAGCATCAGGAAAAAAATTAAGTGGTTGGATTTTATATAACTTGTTTCAAAAAAAAATTTAAAAATCAAATAAGGTTTTAGGGTAAAAATATAAGCTTAAATAGTAAAAAAGTCAAATTTTCACCGATGAAATATTTTAATCGACACAGATCCTTAAACTAGAGGTCTAAAACTATGATCTAACGGCTTAACATCCGAGGTGCATTCACATTGCATAATAGTTGCCCTTAAACATAGCGTGTGGGTCACCCTATTCTTTGATAGCATCATGATGATGGCCTTACTATTCCGAACAACTTTGTAGAAGAATGATTTTTCTAAACATATGGTTTTGGCGTACAATGCATCTTGCGGCATGGAATTGTATCCTGGACCATAGTGCAAGTGGACCCGTGCTACTGGCGGGAGGCAACGCCATCCATCATGTGCAGGATCCAATCCCCTTAGATAAGAATATAGGAATCCGGATGTTTGCGCGGCAAAAGGGGCCGATTTTCCAGGCAGAAGCCATGAGCAGAATAACAAAACATGATATGGACTTGATTGATATAAGAGATAAAAGCACAAGCAACAATATCAAAAATTTGCTACGAAATATCATTTAAATATCAATATTTGCTATGCATAAAAACAAACTAATGGAACATGATATTCATTCCTTATTACAAATAGCATAACTTGATTTCTTATGATATTTTAGTGCAAAATATTGATATTATCGTCTGATCTTTTATCTCTTATATCAATCATGTCAATATCTGATTTTGCTATCTTTTCAACATTTGATATTATTGAGCTATTTTCGTCTACTCGGGTTGCGGAGATGTCCACCAACACACGATAGCGGAATTGCATATGCCGAATATGCTGGTGTAGGTAAGAGTAAAGAGCTCTGACGTATTGCCTGGGCAGCACACATGTTGTAAACACGTTTCTGTTACATGAATACGATCAAAATCAGTCATGAATGCTGTATGAGCTATTGTAACCAAATCGGTCCGAAATGTGCCACTAGCAGGGACAGAAAAAGTCACTTCAACTACGCTCAAACAGGTGACAACCAGCATATAATCAAGTCCTTTGCAATTTTAGCCCTCTAAAACTCATTTTTTACGCTCAAAATTAATGTTTTGCTTTCTAAAATTGATCTAAACACATTATAGGAAATTTAAATACCTATTTAATTAGCAATTTCATCAATTTCACATTTTGAATTTTGGTTTTCAAGTTTTTATCCAATTAAATAACTTCTAGAATCTATTCATCTTTTCAGGTTTTTTTTTAACATATTCAGAGCTTAAGAATTCTCATTGAATGCTTACTTATTGCATTTTTTAAAATTTTGAGGTTTTTTTTATTTTCCGTGTAAGAAAATGAATATATTTTAGAGTGTATAATTCACCACTACAGCCTTCTATTAAATAATGTTATTTAACTTTAAATATTTCGCTCTTTAAAGTAATACGATCAAAAACAAGGAAGAGCAAAAAAAAAATATTGTTCAATATATTTTTTTTATGCTTAGGATTTAAAAAAAAACTTCAAACCACATTGAAACATACATTGATCGACATAAAAAACATTTCGAAATCTGAAAAATGTAAAATTACAAAAAATAATCAAAGTATCTCGTCTAAAGATGGTTTTGGGAGTTAAAGGTTTCCTGTGCGAATAAAAAGGTCTGCATGTATACAGAGCAGCCAGCGTCGACTCTCGGTATCAGCATTGTTGCGTGCGGTGTCAAAATTGAACTTCAGCTTGGCACATTGATACTCAATTTGAAATCTCAAAATATGAATATCATTTCATATTGTAATACATGGATTTAACATTTTGAAGTCACATTTCAAACAGATGTGCATCTGTTCAGTATGTAAGTGGTAGTAAAATGGATATGTCAGTCCTTGGCTACCAGGGTAGTTGAAGGTTGGTGATAGAATGTTGGATCAGGTTCCGGTGGACCAAGCAGGGTTTTTAACCGTAGAGCAGTTTGACGTCGATAATAGGCCACTCGGCTCGCGACGGAGCGCTCGTTTTTCGGTCCTGTAAAGGTTTTGAATCAGGTTTACCCTCGTCTTACAACTCACATTAACTGCGGGCAAGTAGAGCAGGAAGGCTAGTTCCCGGTCGATGGATGTCCGTCCACAGAGCCTTAGCTATTTACTGATTTGGCCGGGATAGCTGGTTGGATGATCACATTTGCTAGCTGTCATTGAAAATCCTACCAAGACTAATTGACAGAGGACAGCGTTAACGGCGGATCCTTAATCCCTAGCAGTCGGACTGATTTGATTGCTGAAACTCAAGTGTGACCAAATTCAGTTATATATAGGATGCAGAAACCTTTATGCCACAAGTGTGCTGCTCGGAATGCGTGTGCATCTTAATTTATCTTTGACACCGACCAGTTAGAACCTCTCCAAACTTCTTCTTCTTCAATGGCTCTTCATTCAAACTGGAACTTGGTCTTATTTTACCCGAAAACACCCTAGGCCGAACCGAGAATCGAACTCGCCATCTCCGGATTGGCAATCCTATCCCATACTCAGGGCAAAATGCGTACTATCGGAAGCCCAGTATTTCATCTGCTTCCAGCTTCTCACAAAATCAGCGGTTGATCAACCTCTCCAAGACCTTAGAGATCCAAAAAGTCAGCTAGATTGGACTGTACTTGGGAGCGTTACGGGTAGGGACATTGTTCTTCAGGATCGGGATCACAAAACCTTGTCACAAAACCTTGCCACCACACGTCCTGTCTGGTTGTTCAATTCCAGAAACAGTAACTTGACAGAAGAGGGATATCTTCAATCATGTAGTAAGACTGGTTGATTTTAGAGGCGATTTAGGTGGCGTATCAGCTAAACTGGAATAAGGCAATGCATTGCAATGTGATTGCATTGTTGCCAAAATATCATCTTTAAGATGATTTTTTTTTCTCCCAATTTACCAGCGTGGCCCACCGTGCAATCGTGGATATTATACCTCCTAGAAAAGTAGGCGTTTTACCTGAATAAGCTAAGGTGATTGTGATCCCTTCTTTAAAAGTAGGTGTTTTAAGATTATGGCAATTGTAGATGTGATCCCTTATTTAAACGAGGGCGTTTGTCCGAATTAAGGCAATGGAGGATGTAATCCCTAGTTCAAAGTGAGGCATTTGCCGGAATAAAGCAATTGTAGACCCCTTATTTGAATATTGCCCAGATTAAGGTAATAATATATGTGATCCATTCTTCAATAGTAGTATTCCGGAAGGCGATAGTGGATGGGGTAGATTCTGTGGGCGTTTTCCCTAAATAAGGTGAATGTGATTCCTTCTTCAAAAGTAGGCGTTTGCCCGGAGTAAGGCAATGGTGGATGAAATCCCTTCTTAGAAAGTAGGCGCTTGTCCGGATAAAAGCAATGGTGCATGTGATCCCTTCTTTAAAAATAGTTTTCGGGAATAAGGCAATTGTTGATGTGCTAACTTCTTCAAAAGCGGGCGTTTCCCCAGAAAATAGCTAAGGTGAATGTGATTCCTACTCTAAAAGAATGTAATCCCTTATTTAAACGAGCGCGTTTGCTTGGAATAAGGCAATGGTAGATGTGATCCCTTCTTTAAAAGATGGCGCTTGTCAGGATAAAGGCAATTGTTTTTCCATGAAAAGTATGATATTGCATACCCTTACAATAAACATATTTTATGCCAATATCCAAGTAGAAAAACGCAAATATTTTTTTAAGAGCGCGCAGTCGTATTTTTTTTAATATTTAACTCTTCAGTATATAATTTTGTTGACAACACGGATTTTAACGAGATTGTAAAAACATGCAAATATGGAATACAGCGGACCTAGGCTAGATGTATCAGTTGTGGCTAAAGCACCAGTTTTTGCACTAGTGCTTTATATGCGAAATGGCCAATCAAGTCACCACCATACAAGTTTAGATCGATAAAGCGTATTCATATGATACGATAACACTTTTGATCTTCTCCTAATTGATTTTGTCTATTTTTTGACGTCCTTTGCACCAGTTGTCGCACTAGTGGTCCCAATTTCGCCAATCTCATAAGAAAACAATGAGATTTGCCAAATCAGAAACCAAAATTAGGAATAGTGCCACAACTGGTGCATGCGTTCCTATTATGGATTAATCAATGCCTTTTACTTATTTTTTTATAATACAGTTGTTCTTATGTATGGCGACAATTGGTACACCCACCCTATAGCGGATAAATCTGAGTAGTGTTTTCGTACATCTTCTTCATCTTCTTATTGGCATTACATCCCCACTCTGGAACAGAGCCGCCTCGCAGCTTAGTGTTCATTAAGCACTTCCACAGTTATTAACTGCGAGGTTTCTAAGCCAGGTTACCATTTTTGCATTTGTATATCATAAGGCTAGCACGATGATACTTTTATGCCCAGGGAAGTCGAGACAATTTCCAATCCGAAAATTGCCTAGACTGGCACCGGGATTCGATCCCAGCCACCCTTGCGCGTCTTACCGCAGTGTTTTCGTACATAGTAATGTAATAAAAAATTAACTACCTGAAACACGGCAGGTATTTTCGTCTGTTCGTCATAGTCTCGAAAACTAATAAAAGAGACGCTTTTTTGTAAAACTCATACGTACCAAATCGTAAGCCCAGGAGAAACATTCTGCTGTAGTGGAGTTCTAACAAATATACGTTGCTTTCGTTGGTTTTAGCCCCTACGACGATGGACGGAAATACCTGCCGTGTCCCTATCAAACAAAGTTCTATAATGTAAAGCACACTGAACCATGGTTCTAGCACCATAGCACCAATTGTGAGCTGAAGAAATTTGAAAAAAGTTCATCACTATTTTTAAAAATATGCTAGTCATCGATGTTATTTTTGATGATATTAAAGCTTTCCTATTAAAAATGGAAAGAAAAACGACTGCATTTGAGTAGCAAATCTCGATGCATCAGTTTAGCACTTCTCAGTGTAGACAATCAAAATAAAGCTTTCAATTTCGGAAGGATAAGTTATGATGATTTTTCGTCTATTCATTAGAATAGCATAATGCACATAATCCCATCCCACGAGCATATCAATGAATTCAAATGCACTTATACTCATCGGTGAGACTTAGCTATTTTACATTTAAATTCGACGATAGTTAGGATTACGCTGCCGTAAAACCTCCATCCCGTAACAGTGCGATCCGTGCGAGAAAGAACTTCGACAAGAACGACGTTCAGCATGCCAATCACCGAATGCTTTTAAATTGATTCTTTCTCACCATTTCACGACGTACTGAGCTCCAAAAAAAAAAAAAGAATATGCATATGTAAGAAAAGCCACACCGAAGTCATGAAGCGCGGGCGGTCGGTGTGGTGCGGTTGGTAAATCCCGTCGTGATGCACACCAGCAGGCAGCAAAACATCACATCGCTTTTTGCCAGCTCTACATTTGCACAATCGGAGCGCGGTTTGGGTGAACTGTTTTATATGCAAATATCAAATCATGTTATCGTTTCAACTCACTGGAGTGAATCTGAAATTTCGATTTCGCTCGTAGGTTACTTACGGATGTCTTGGAAGTATGCACCAGTCAGTCAGTGGAGTGCGCGTTGATGAGTTCCGCTCGCCCACCGCTGGCTGCTACTTTGACGGCTCGTAGCCCACTCCGCCGAAGTCGTTTCATGCGATCTGTCACTGATGTCCGTTGGGGTCCTGGGGTTTAACCGTGTTTCACAACTAAATATGATAATAACCTTTCATGATGAATGAGGAATCGCGAACGCAGACAAACCCAGCGAAATAAATAACTTTGCATAAAGAGTCGCTGAAAGAGAGGAACGAATCTCCGGTGGGTAAGAGGGCTTTTGATAAAATATGCAATTACAGATGAAATAAACGTTCTGTCCTAAACTCTTTACTGCTGGATGCGCACTTCGTAAGGGGTGCTTCTGAATGGGATTCGACTCGCACCGTCCAATGGCGATAGTTTGGTTGCTTTTTTGATAATTTGCGGTGTTTTAAGAAGAAGTAGCTGAGCATTGTTTGCGAATTTAAAGGTTGATTTATATTTGTATTTTTTTGTTTGCCTAGATTTTTCAAACGCAATCTTAATGACTAAAAAACCCAACTTAATTCACCGAGTAAGGCCTTCCTCACATTTAGCCAAGACACCAGCTTTATAAAGCGCTTTTATGTTTCGATGTACCACTTACTTGCAATAGAACGAAATAATCCGCTGCTCACTCATTACCGCCAAAACTAGGGTGGTTCATCTGAAAATTTAGACTAAGGCCAGTGATATTCTTCTTCTTATTGGCATTACATCCCCACACTGGGACAGAGCCGCCTCGCAGCTTAGTGTTCATTAAGCACTTCCACAGTTATTAACTGTGAGGTTTCTAAGCCAAGTTACCATTTTTGCATTTGTATATCATAAGGCTAACACGATGATACTTTTATGCCCAGGGAAGTCGAGACAATTACCAATCCGAAAATTGTCTAGACCGGCACCGGGGATCGAACCCAACGACCCTCAGCATGGTCTTGCTTTGTAGCCGCGCGTCTTACCCCACGGCTGAGGAGGGCCAGTGCTATTCGCAGTACAAAAAAGTCGACGGAGGGCCCTCAAATCGTCTTTCACCGGATCGATTCATTTCCTCGCTGCGCCTTCTTATGCCCGTCGGATCTTTGTCAAGAACCATTTTCACTGGATTACTGTCTGACATTCTGATTACTTACTCGTCGTCAGTCGTTAGATTTTCGCGAAGGTAATGATGGGTGGTTCTCCCAACAGCTGATGCAACTCGTGATTCATTCGCTTCCTCTATGTACACGGAAGAAGTAAACTACCCAATAGTGAGTTTAATTCACCCAACCTCGAACATCCGTACGGGAAGCCAAAATTGAGTAAGTAGGGTCGAAGTAGTTTGCCTTTACTCCCATGTTAAAAAAGTACCCAACGGAAAATGTACTTACCCAAATGTAAGTTTAATTCACTAAATTTCGACCTCAGGTAATAAAACTCAAAATTGGCTTCCCGTATTGAACTGGCGTCGTTGGATTGTTTGGCTCTTTTGTATTTGACAACAAAAGAAAGAGTGGATGAAAGAGAAGAGAAAAAATAACTCAAAAGTAAGTTTAAAAATACTCAATTTTGGGTACTTTTTTTCTTCTGTGTACCGTCCGCATTCTGCACCCCACCATAGATGGTACGAAATCGTCGATTCATCAGCATTGCACAAGCCTGATGTCAGTTGAGGACTACTCGTCCAATGAGCGTTTTGTAGATAGTCAGTTTGGTACGGCGGCGAACTCTATTCGATCGGAATGACAAACAAATAACATAATAATATCAAATTTTGCTCTGATATCAGGTTTTGTTATTCCTATGTTATTCATGAATAACAGAAAATAACATCCATAGAGCAAATTTTGTTAACATAGTGAAATTTGTTATTATTATGTTATTGTATGGAAGAACAGAACAACAAAAACGAATACATTTTGCAATCATAACAAAGTTCATTTATCATTTGCATTTTCAACTTATCAATAATAACTAATTTTGATATTTCCCTTTCTGCAAATATTTTGCTATTGGTTTGCTCTTATAATGGCAAAATGAGTTATTCTTAAGCTAATTGCTCGAACAATTTCTGCTATTATTTTAGTTATTTTGGCAACTAAACTAGTGTCTGTTTTACACGATTTACATTTTTTCAATTTTGTACTCATCCTGAATGTTTAACGCATATTAATTATCATGTGATTTTTCTTTGATTTATTCTGGATTTTTTGAAACATGTTGCGAAGATTTTGGTGGTAAGTTGAAGTCACACGATCAAAAATACGAGCGAAAAAAATCGTGTAAAAACAAAATCCTGTGTATATCAAACGAATCAATATCAGATTTAGCTATTCTGTTATTCATATATTAATGATAAAATTTGTTATTCTTTTGCTATTTTCTTTTACCCGGTATGACAGAATATTAGCGGAAAAGCGGATATGATTTGGAAGATCCATCAGGAAGGTGGGGCAAATGAAAGGGAGCCAGCCTCGAAGATGGAAAAGAAGGAAACTTGAAAGGACTGTGATATCAGCCACCAAAAACGGTTTTGACTGTTATAAATATACAAATCTTTGGGACATAAGAAAAGTGAATCCAGAACAAAATATGATCAGGACACATCGAGATGTAGGGAGGTTATCGACATGTAGGTAGAATGCCCAAATGTTTGAAGATTGAAAATACTGAGGAAACCATCGACAACTCCCTATGTCATCGAGGTACAGAACATCGAAATGTAGAGAGTCGACTATACATCAAATCAAATCAACTAGTGGGCAATATTTAGAAGTAGGTATTGCGGATCTTTTAAAAAAATTCCATTTTGCGGATTCCGCAAAGTTCTACCGCAGCTGTCAAAGTTCTACCGCCAGCCTGCAAATCTTCAATACACTGAAACAAAAACCTGGTAATTGGCGTTGTCATCGTAGGATGCAATGCCAAATAGCAGAGAAAAAGTATGAAGTGACAACTGCGGTAGTTTGAAAATTGAACCGGAAAAAGGAAAGTTTCCTCTGGAACAGCAATAAAAGAACAAGAATGATTTACAAACACAGAAGTGAGGTTAACTTTGAAACATTTATGCCATTTTGTAGGATTTAGAATACCCTTTCCAGCGAACCAAATTTGTGTAAATCGGATGAATATTGATTCATGTTACAAATGTGACTTTAAGGCAGCTCTTGCTTTGTTCCGTTAAATGTGCAAAAACGTGTCGCGTCGTAGGACTACGTAGCTATTCGAAAGTGATGCTATTTACCATCACATTTTGTGTCTCTTTATTAACATTGAGCAAACTGTTCGGAGGTTAACTGAATCAAGAAGTCGAACAGTTGCTCCCAGTTGGATGTACTTTGAGTCTTGAACCGTGGAATTAATATGACTCATCGTCCGCATCGCCGCTGAAGCCACTCGATTTTCATTTGAGGACAATTCTAAAAGACATCACCCTAAAAAATGTCCGAAATAAAGGAGAAATAAGCTGAATCACAAGTGGCGTGAAATCAAACGCAACGTTTGGTTTTCGCCCGCGATGGAAGCGTACGTGGCAAAGTAAGGAAAACTTCAGGAATTAATTACACACAGTCCTTTTCAGGACTATTTATCCAATAAGAGGTATTGGCGTCTTCATCGATTTTGCTGTCATCGGCGGAAAGTGAAATTTTCTGGCAAAATTATTTGGTTTTGTTTCTGTTAGTCTATGGAAATGAAATCGAATTTTTCCGGTCCACCATTTTATACAAAAGAAGGTCAATCCGGGATAAATTTTCTTGAAAGTGCAAAACTTAATCGTTTGGTCAAAATGGCTCGCACTCGCCAGATGTCAGCTTTCTTGCATCCAATTAATTAAGCCCGTTAGCCCCGCCCTTTTGTAATCTGATATAAGTGTAAATATAAATACAAAAAAAAAATCAAATACAGAAAAGCTGTTTTCCGGCGGGCGCGGGCCATTTTGATCGGGATTCCGTAGAGAGCAGACCAATTCTGAATTTGATTATGAGCTGTTAATTAGGGTCTATTCAAATTTTACGTAACGCAGTAGGGTGTGGGGGACTTTTGAGATATTATTCTTAAATTTGTTACAGATTATTACGAGGGATGGGAAGTTCGTAAAATCAACGTTTTTCGCGTTACGTTATTTTTTAACAAACCCATATGAGTATTATTGAGAAGAGAAACAACAAAAAGTTGAACCAAGACGAAGTTTCTTCAATTACAAAATATTATCGCTTGGCATCTGGAGACTTTATCGATTTGGCAGTCGTCGGTGGAAAGTTAGATCCTTTGGAAGTGTTTCTATTAGTCATTGTAAATGAAATCTATTCATTCCACTATTTTAAATACACTAAATAAACAAAAAAAGTTGATCCGAGACTAACTTCCTTCAAAGTGCTAAACTTAATCATTTGGCGACGACTAAAAGTTGCCTTCGGTAGCAAAATCGCAGGCGCGCGTCGGAGAGTGATGATGCAATAAATTTGAATGGATAGAACACTTACAGAAACCAAGCTACCACGCCAAACGTTGATGCCACCGAAACAGTCCATTTTCGCAATCAACTTTTTTTTCCAGAAAATGCTGGTCCTGAGTAGAACCAATTTTCTTGCCCCAGTAATAAATTTTCAGCACCGCCACTGAAGGCGCGGGATCGCAACAGTGTTATTTTTATAGTCAACCTTTTCTTCATATAAAATGCTGGTTCGTTGAGGTTGATCTGCAGCAACACGCCATCGACCACCACCAATGCGATGGGTTTCCATTGAAAATGTTTGTGATGCATGTACGTGATGTGTTGGTTTACCTTTTTCTTAACTTTTTATAAATTATCGATAATAAAGAGTTCAAAAGTATTTTCATATAAATACAAAAAAGCGTTGACTCATCCTTGATCGAATGGTCCAAAAAATTGGAAATCCATCGAGAAACTGCTGAGTTATTAAAGTCTATTATATTTTTTTTAGTCAATAGGAATTAAATTGCGAGTAGTGAGAATTATATGAAGCGCAAAGCGAGAAGTGAGGGATGAGACATTTCTTACATCTCATAAGAAATAAGACGCGAGAAGTAGGAAGTGAATTGAGAATGGCAAAGTAAAAAGTGAGATGTGATAAGTGATAAGTGAAAAGTGAGAAGTGAGAAGAGAAAATCCTAGCAGCACAGTTGTAACCGATTTGGTTGCAGCTACTGCTATTAGACTCGATTCAGTTATTTTTGAGTCACAGGAACAAAGTGTAAAACAATCGATTTTTTTGGTGAAGACCACCTTTCTTTACTTGTCAGCTCACTTCCAGGCACATTCATTTTCGGCTCTGGACTGTCAATATTCAGTTGAATATTAGTCATTGAATATTAATGCACATTCTACAAATCGATAAATTATCTGAAATAGTAAAGTAATTTATCACACAGAACTGAATCCGATTTGCATTCGCGAGGCCCTTTCAATGGTAAACATCAATATAAACAATGCTAATTTTATTTTTTTTGCACATAGTAAGAAGCACACTCAGTGACAGTCGAATGAATGAGTTGGTGAAATTCGGACTGAAGTTGCTTCATGAAGATGAATATTTTATGCTCTTTACAGGAAGTCGTTAGTGTGCTGCTCGGGAAGTGGGAAGTGAGAAGTAAGATGTGAAATTTGAAGTGAGAAGTGAGAAGTGAAAAGTAAAAAGTGAAAAGTGAGAAGTGAAAAGTCAGAAGTGAAAAGTGAGATGTGAGAAATGATAAGTGAGAAGTGATAAGTGAGAAGTGGAAAGTGTTAAGTAAGAAGTAAGTGAGAAGTGATAAGTGAAAAGTGAGAATTTAGAAGTGAGAAGTGAAAGTGAAAAGTAAGAAGTTAGAAATGAGAAGTGAAAGTACTGAAAAGTGAGAAGTGAGAAATGAAAGGCGAGAAGTGAGATGGAAAAAGGGCGAAGTGAGAAATGAGAAGTGAGTAGTGAAAAGTGACAAGTAAGAAATGAGAAATAATAAGTGAGAAGTAAGGAGAGACCACTACCCACTTCTAACTTGTTACTGCACATATCTAACTATCCAGTACTCACTTCCATTTTCCTGTACTCACTTCTAACTACTATACTCATAACTAACATCTTATTTTTCACTTTTCAGTATGCACTTCGAACATCCCTCTTTTCAATTCATTTAATAAGGAAACAAATGTAAACTTTTCGGTCAATCGCCAATCGGCCAAATGACCGTTTCGGCCAAATGGCATTCGGACAAATGATTCTAAACCAAACTTCTACATGCTTTTCTATGTGTGAATTTTGATCGATATTGAAGGGTCCATTGACTCATGGAAATATCGAGAAGTGGAAGAGAAAATCCTTGGAAAGCTGTTTGAAGGGACCATCATAGTAACCGAGAAAATGTTTTTTGTATGGAATAATTTGCTTCTATGAGTCATTATCGAGTCATGGAGGTTTAAATGTAATTGTTACATAAACTTTTTAAAATCCATGGATCGTATGGTTATTATGTATGAAATTATGGATCATCATCACGATAAAAATTGCGCAAATTTGTTCATGGGAAAATAGCAGGAATGTTATTGGTTTTTCTTTATCATGTCCAACGGAACATATTTTCCTATCAATTGCTAAATTTCAGCTTAGTTATGGATCTTAAAATTGGAGGAGGAGGATGTTGTAACTTCTTCTCTCCTGTGACTTCTGCACAGTTTCCGTCTTGTCCAGCAAATTTCCTACCACGTCATGACCTCGAAGTTTTACAGGCGGCTTATTAAGCATGCGCCAACCTCTTGCAGTCCTGCCGCAATGGGGGGAGGGAATGAGTCGTGTCAGTTCTGTTTACACCTAGCACCGGGACTTGGGCTAGTGCATTTTGGGTAGCAGATGATCGCTTTGGTGGAGCCTGCTTGCAAATACATCCTAGGCAACATCAATCCCCACCACATCCTAGGCAATTCCCACAGTGTACAGTAGTGGGGAGGGGTCGTCAAACCCCTGTACTAGTCCCTGTTGGCTCCTGTGATGCTGACATCTGTTCAAATAATTTAATTACAGGCAAGACTATCGGAGACAGTGTTCGATTCTCCATTCTTTCGGAACATTAAAATGTTCTACTGGTCTGATTCTAAAGAAGTTTTATGCTAAATCAACTTGTACCATCGATGCTACAGCCAGTTTGTCAGATTCGACCAAGTTGAGTCAAGTACGAGACACTGAAGACGGTCTTACTGTTGAGGTCGAAGTACGAATCTGTAAAGTTACAATCAATCAAACTAATCTTACGAATTATATTTTAAAGCACATTAAGGAATGCATATACAAAAATCTCGCAAGTTGGTAAAAAATACCAAAATAAAGAAAAAATCGTCGTTTCCGGTGAACGCCTCAGCAGTCAATCTTCACCTTGAGCCATCAAGCAGGTTTCGAAGAGTTAAACGGAGGTGAAGAAATTGGCCTCTACGCCCTTTTACTTAGATGAGGACATTCACATATCCGTCATTACCACTGTTTGTAGATTATCCAGCATAAGCGTGACTCGCTTTTCTCCAATGCCAATTAAACTATTATAAAGTTATCAATCATTGAATTGACCGCTCCTCAACCCTCAACTTCCCCAACCCTGCCTTGGAAAAATATAATAAGCTCGAATAGGTCATCGATGGGAACAATGTTCAAAAAAGTTCACATCATTCTAGCATTGCCGATTACAACAAAGTTGCACCACCGTAAGGTAACCTCCGGCAGCGCGTGGAATTCATGACCGCTTTTAAAAACGGTGCTTCTTCTGTGCTGACTGACATTCGCGGCTGGATACCTTTAAAGAATGTCGAGATGCAACTTCGGCATCAACGGCGAAACACTGGACCCTACAGCATAATGGCATAATATGCATCAAAACTCATAAATTTGCACACATTCAACCGGTCTTGGGTCGGAAGGAGCACTCACTCCCTCGAATCATCTCGCACTTCGGCTGCTTGGCGGCGGCCGACTATCTGGGCTGCTGTCACGTGAGGCAGGGGGAGTTCCCTTTCATATTCATATAATATTTTGTTGCAGTGGCTCCCGAATGCCTGGGACCTGAATGAGCTTACTGTTGAGGTTTCAATACGAGTATCTGCAGAAATATGAAATTTCGGCTTTCCAAACTTGTAAAATCATTCTTTCAAATAAAAACTACACGCACTTTTTAGATTTATCATCATCTAGTTTGCACGTTGGTCACAAAAGCAAAGTGATATGGATAACAATCGCATAATTTGCCAAAATTGAGAACACCTGCGCGGTCTTACAATCGTGATATGCTGCACCCGCGAACAAAGATGCTGATGCCCAACAACGATCGGGACGGCCGGTGCAGCAACTTGAAAACACAACGAATTGTTGGCATTATAACTCAACGTCAACCATCCGTCGGCTCCGATGATAATTCAAAACTGCGAGAAATCAGATTATTTAATACGATTTGATAGTGACGGCGATGAGGAAGAAGAGATTGATAATGATGCTAAATTGGATAAAGCCTGATTACCCGGTGCCTTCTTCCAGGGACTGCGAACGGGCGGCGACGCGACGCACCGAGCTCCGGAGATATGGGCAGCAGAAGCTTTAGTCCTCCGGCGTGAAATGAAATACCTCCCATCGCTGTATGACGGCGGATGGCATGCCTTGGCATTCGTGTGAGAAGCGTGGAGGGCTCTGTCAATCCGGGATCAGATGATTGCTTATAACTGGAATTGATTGAACGGAGCGAAATTTGTCATGTGGGGTCTTATGAGCCGTGGACAGGAATCGAGCAGCGCCAATCATGGGACAGCAGCAAAGTGCATGCAGCTCTAATTGCAGTTTTGCTAAGATCGTTATCCAATCAGTGCTCCGTTATGAGCGGGTCTAGTTGGGGCTCGATATTCTTCATGGCGAGAATTCTATTCGAAGACCCATTTGGAAACCAGATTGTACAGCTTAAATATTTATGATCATATCCGAAATGCAATCAGTTCTCCCACACAGGAAGTTTCGCAATGGCTATCGATTTTACTGCCGACCGTCAGAAAACCACTAGGGGCGTTGACTTTGCTTCAACATGACAGAGTTAACTGGGTAGCGGTAGGGTAAGTTAACAAACATTTGTCTTGATTTTCAATTTTAAGTTCTAGTAACAGTGATCTTCTACACTACGGGTGAAGTGTGTAAAATATTATTTGTTATTACTATTATGTTGTTGAAGCTTGCGCTTATGATTACACTGAGTTATTAATAATATTTGCTTAAAAATTTGTTTCGGAAAGCCCATTTAATTTCTATAATATAAATAATCGAATATTCGCTGAACATACGCAGATTTCGATTAGTGCGGACTTAGTTCACAGAGTGCAAACAAATTAGTAACTGATCGAAATCATTGTTTTGTCAAGCGATAACTTTCCCGTCGATATACATTTTTTGGGATAATATTGGTTTCGGTATCTTGTTACAGCTTTCGGATGCCTTCCGGAAAGTGATCAGTTTAGGAACCGACCAAAACTGAACGTATAATGATGTGATTTTAAGAGTCGATGACTATTCATGCGTTTTCTGCACCGTTCTGTTCTTTATTTTTGTTGGCGTTCATAACATAGCTGACTCATTTCAACCACGCTTGGACTCTTTTTAGTACCACTACCCATGTGTTTGAAATCTGTGAGGATGGAAAATAAGTTTCTTGCCCGGAATAGGAAAGATATCTAGGAAGGTAAATGGGAAACAAAAGTCATGCAAATTAAAAAGACATACGACTCCTTATAAATTTGAGAACTTATCATGGTTGTCTGATATACTTATTACAAATTTTACAAAACATCATATGTGATTGGAAAAACATGGAAATCAACCACGATTCAAGTAATTCAGCTATTCAAATCCGTTTTCATGTGAACATTACAATAAAACTCGAACAAAATCCAACAAGACAAAAATCAATTTGAAAGGAAATCAAATTTAATTCTCTGTCCATAGCTCCTGAAATCGAATCTCAAAGCAAAGTAATTTTTTATTTCTGTTGCATTTGATTCCTCCTTGAGGTGTGTGCCACCATCGCCGACACTTTTGCATAGGGGCGCCACTGCTTAAAATCTGTCACGCATCTTTCCTATAATTCTGAACGCCGGTTCAAATTTGTGAAAACCGAAGAATTTTCAGAATTTCGAGAAATTTCGAGTTGAAATTCCGAGAATGTCATATCTACATTCCAATAAGTTTTGCGTGGAAATTTTGTCAAAATTTCCTGTTTGATAACCTTGAAAGTTTCCCGGTAATACTCCAAATAACTCTCAGTGATAATTCCGATGCTTTTCTTGAAAATTTCATGCAATAACCCGCTGAATAATCATCTGTTGAAATCCCAAGAATATTCTTCTAAATTCCAAAAAAACGTTTAAAAGAACCCGAGTATTTCTCCGCTAAAATGTAAAATTATTTCCCGAGGTAATTTTAAGTTTAAACGGACATTCCGATATATTTCCCGTGGAAATTTAGAATGGTTTCCTATTATATTTTTTAAATTTCCCTCGCAATTTTTTTCTTTCAATGAATTTTTTGAATAATATTCGGTGGAAATTATGAAGAATTTTCAGTTATTTTTTTTTGCAAATTTCTTGTAAAAAAATCGAATAAATTTTCATGAAACTTCATTTCAAATTTTTTTTTGTTGAGGAAACTCAAACAGTTTTTGGTGGGGAATTCAAATAATTTCTCGTGGAAGTTTTCAACAATTTATTTAGAAATTCCAGAGATTTTCCATCGATAATTCCAAAGAACTTGCATTAGAACTGCCGAAGAAATTTAAGAATTATTATCCACGGGAATTTCGAAGAATTTTGCTTATGTGTCCAAAGAATTCTTCGCAATAATTCCGAAGAATTTCCAAGATTAGGAAAAAAAATTCCGGGGACTTCCCAGAAAATCTCCAGTGGGTTACTCACGAAAATTTTGGTGAATTCCATTTACAAGTTCCAAAGAATATCATTTGGGCATTTCAAAGACTTTTTTTGTAAATTTCAAAAAAAAATCCGTTGACGTACGACATAATTTAATTTCCATAGTTTCCAAACAACTTCCTGACGAAAATTAAAAAAAAAAATAAGTAGAATCTACAATAAAATCCAAGTGAAGATTTTGATACTTTGAATACTTTGGAGGATTTTCCTGCTCAACACAGAAGAATTTTCTGCTGAAATCCATGACTTTTACTTCAGTGGGATCATAACATTTTTATGGAGAAATGCAAGAGATTATTTCGGTAAAGTCATGCAAAAAAAAAACGGAAAATCCTTGTTCGGTTCCGAACGTGTAATTTTTGTTTATACTTTTGTGTGTTATCTATATGTATGAAATTTGCAATAATTGATTCGAATCTATGATTAGTTTAGTCTATAGATGTACATTAAAATAGTGCCTTTCCCTTAAACCGTAAACAAAAAATAAATTTGAATGCAATCTTGCTTCTTATTTGTAGGCAATTAACAAAGCAACCACTGCCCACCAGGAATAGTTAGGTTTTGTTTTGTTACATTGGCGTTGCCATAGTAATGGGTGGAGCTTGGAGATTAGTTCAATGTCCATCTGACACACACACATTCAACCATAAATAAACTATAAATAAACAGGCACTTTCGTGCAGAATTTGAATTTTGTATTTGACTGTCAACGAATAAACATCGAGAGGACGTGCGAACCCGGAGTTTTATTCTGCTACCAGACCACCATCCCGATCCAGTTTCCACTGCGCCGCTGCTAGAGAGTCGATCGCTGCTGCTGATCCACTACCATATAGTCCACCCGTTCTACCGCTCATCGGAGCATCGTCGGAGGAAGCAAACAGTCAAGAATTGTCCCTTCGATACGATCCACATTAGACCCCACCAGTGGTAATCTAATGTGGACACCGTTTCGACTGCATACGTACAATATGTTGCTTTCCTCAGTCAAGATCCCCGCTGCTGGAGCCTCAACAAGAAACAACATTGTATCCCAGCGAGCCATTATTAGACCCTTACGGTAATCTTTTGTGAATATCGGTTCGCCTTGCACATGGATTACATGTTGTTCTCTGGCCTGTTGAGTGTTAGCCAGTAGCAAAATTCTAACTGCACTCCCGGAAGGAAGAGTCTGTTTCCCGTTTTTGACGCTGTGCACCGCACATTGTTGGGTCCGTTTCTGTCCCATTCGTGACATTGTGCACCGCACAATCCTAAAAAAAAATAAAACGAGTGAGCTTCGCACAAAGCTGCTGTATAAATCGTTTATAAAAAATAAAAAATAAAAGGTCTACGTATACTTTTGGTATACCCCCCCGTCCCCCTTCGTAAGCTACCGTATAGCTGTCTATAGCGCGTAGGCTATCTATAGACTTTTTCGAACCCCCCCCTCCTCAAGAGTCTACGTGGTTTATGGACAGTCCCTTAACAAAAGGGAAAAGAGCGTGATCTCCTGCTTACTGGTTAGCTGCGATAACACAAAGTCACTAAAAATAGTAAATCGTGAAAAACTAAAATTAGGATTCCCTTGAAAAAAATCGTGTGGGTAGTCCAAAACGCGCATTTACACCTACTATGCATAACAAAGTCTGTCGGGTCGACTAGTTAAACAATATTTCCTGGGTAACTGTGATGGTCCGTTCAAACCTTCCAAAGGATTTTCTATTTCACATCTCGATATTTCCATGAGTCGACCGTCCTTTTCACATCGACTCATGGAAGTTTTACTGCAGGTGATCCTTCCCGGGTTTGTATTTGCGTTCAAACGTAGGTTTAAACTGTAAATAGTTGAGCACATCGCAAGATCAACTAAAGTACGAACATGATTGCTTTCTCAACAACACACCAGATCGTTGCAATTTCTTGATTATCCGACATTTTTAGTTAAATTTTTGGCTTCCATATATATAAACACTGGGCATCCTAAGATTCATGCTCTTGTATCATATGTTCCGGTCGCTGCAAGGCCTTTTAAGTTCTTATTAAACTACAACGCTTGGTTCTCAGATACATATTTCATTATTCTACGACACTTGAAATGAAAGTAAAGTTAATAAGCATAGTATAAAACAGACAGAGAAATTAACAAATCAATAGATGTCGTTGGTAACAAGGAAAATCACCGTCTGCTTAGACGAAAATTTCAGTTCAGTGTTTTGAAACACTTCTTTTCACATTATTTATAGCACGGGCCGGGTACATTAAGCAGAAGTTAAAATATTTGAAAGAATAGCATGCTTAGCATGACATCTAAACGACGCGAAATTTAAATAAAAATACCAAATTTATATTGATAATAGGATTTATTTTTATTCAGTTATCTGTTAATCACATTATTGATAACTACATATATCAAAACGATAATAAGTATAATTTAGCGTTTTATCAGTTTGATAAGTAGAAGCATTGGCGCCATCCTAGGCCGTGCGGTAAGATGCGTGGCTACAAAGCAAGACCATGCTGGGTTCGATTCCCGGTCTGGTCTAGGAAATTTTCGGATTGACAGATTTTCTCGACTTCCCTGGGCATAAATGTATCATCGTGTTATGGCCTCATGATATACGAATGCAAAAATGGTAATTCGGCTTAAAAACTTCGCAGTCAACAACTATGGAAGTGCTTGAGGAACGCTGCGAGTAGGCAATGTACCAGTTGGGTAATGGCAATAAGAAGAGAAGAAGAAGTAAAAGCATAAGCTCCAGAATGCTAGTGGCGCTGTAGCAATTAGTTGTATTTTTCCGGAATGTAGAAATGGAGGAAATGTATAGACCGGTCATCGGACCGGATAGTCTGCATACCGTATCGGACGACAACGGCCAACGATGCATAAACTTTGCAGCCTCCCGTGGAATGGTAGTCCGAAGCACTTTCTACCCCCGCAAGAATATCCACAAGGCCCCATGGAAATCACCTAATCAAGTAACGGAAAAACAAATCGGCCACGTTCTAATTGACGGTAAATTCTTCTCCAACATCACGAACGTACGCACTTACCGCAGTGCGAATATTGAATCCGACCACTCCCCCTTGCAGTTAGAGGTGTGCGCCGGTCCGATATTCGTCGGCGGCGGCGTTTGTCAACATTTTGGTCGGCGGCGGCGGCGTTTTCGGCGTCACGCCGAAAGCCATTTTAGCCGGCGGCGGCGGCGGCGTGAATCGGCGTGGCGATTTTTCCATTACGTTTTTCTAAGATTTTTTTTTCCGGGATATTTTCAAGACATTAAAGGAAAAATCTTTTGAATTCCGCATGAAAAATCTAATGAACTTCTCCAGAAAAATCTATAAGGTTTTCCATAATTTGGAAAATATTTTCGAGCAATCTTTGGAAATACCAAGAGAAGGTCTTTGTAATTCCCAAATAAAATTGATTGGAATTTCAGCAGAAAAATCGTCGCAATTTGCATGAGAAACTTCAGAATTTTCACAAAAAAAATGTCTTAACTTCTACAGGGAAAACTTCAGAAATTTACGAAAAGTTCCTGTTGAATTTCTGTTAAGTATTCTTCGAAATTTTCACAGAAAATTCTTGATAATTGTAGGAGAGTGCGGTTAGTAGAATAGGTATTTAACCGTTCTCAGTCTAGAATAATAAAGACGGCTAGCTTGGCATGGCCAACAATAAAACAGTAAATTCTTGAAAATTTCCGCAGGAGACTTTCAAGAAAAATATCTGGAATGTTCACGAGAAATTGTCCGTAAGTTTAACGGAAACTTTTCTAGAATTTACGCGGAGGATTGTTCAAAATGTCTTCAAAATTCTAAAATTATTGGGTTTCTATGGGAAATTCTTTGTACATTAGACGTTCGATAACTGAAAGTAATTTAACTGCAATGCTTTTAAGAGCATTTCGATAGTTACATCAGGTTTTGCAGTTATCGGACAGCTGCATTCAAATTTACCGTTCTTCGTACAGTTACAAATATATCATGGACATAGTTGATATCGTTACCCATTACCATTAAGCTCTTCGAACAATACATATTTATGGTAAAACAATTATCTCAACCTTAATAAATGAAGTTTACGGTCTAAGAACCATAATCAATATAGTACTGATACAATATTTCCTCCAAAAATGTATGAAGAAAATCGTTTTCTCTTACGGTTAACATTCTTAACAACCCGTTGCTCATACAGTCCGGTCTACGAAAACCATAGTCACTATGGTCAAAACGTTATCAGACTACAGTACGGTTATGGTTAAGTACCATTATCATTATGGTTCAACCTGGAACGTATACAGTTCCAATAATGGTTTGGATTTATGCGGGTGAGCTTCAAAACGATGTCAATGTCGATGATAGCTGCATCCAGCTTTCTATGCTTTTTCCCTTTCCCTCACCCAGGAACGCCAGTAGGCTTTCCTCCAGCTAGTGTCAAACAGTACAGTGACCAATTGATTTTTACACATTGATAGCGCTGATCAATCAGGTGCACTTCTATTCTGACGCCGTCTGACAATTGTTTGCCGTCTTGAATGCGTCGCAGTTATCGAACGCCATTAGCTAGTTAACGACTAATGTATTGTCCATAAGAAATTGTTGGAAAATCCCATTGGCCGTAAGCAACACACTGCCGAACTGGTAATTTGGCCGTAACAGGTCGTTTGGCCGAATAGGTCATCAGCCCAAAAATGCTATTTGGCCGAAATGGTCGTTTGGCAGAATGGAATATTTGTCCGAAATTTAATCCAAAATATCCATCCATTTGGCCTAATAACATTTACGTTGAAAAGGCTAATTGTCAAAAGACCCTTGAATGAAATTTCGAAACCTCTCTACTTTTTAAGTTGATACTGGCCTTTAAGCCAAAAGCCATCTAAACAAATCCCATTAAGCCGAATTGATATTCGGATAAACACCTTTTTGGCAAAATGATCAATTCAGCCGAACAACACTTTTCAAAGAAGGTTGCAGAAAGTACATTTTTGGGCCAAATGGCACTTTCTACAGAATGACATTTTTTACCAAACGGCATTTTTGGTCAAATGATCTATATTTGGTCAAACGACTTTTTCATCCAAACGGCAAATTCAGCCAAATAGTTATGGTAAACAACTTTTTTAAACAACAACAAGTCTGCAAAATTTTCCTTTTGCCATTGCCACAGCCAATGCTTTCGGCCAAACTACATTTTCGGTCAAACCAGTTTTGACCTGATAACAGTTTCCGTGAAACGTTTAGTTTTGCTAAATGGTACCTGGTTAGATGTCTTTTGGCCTAAAGGCCAGTGTCGACTTAAAAATAGAGAGGCAACGGAATTTTGTTCAATGGTCAATAGACAAAAAGACCATTTCACCAAACAAATGGCCATTTCTGACCATATTACCCGTTCAGTACGAGGATCAGTCATTGAAATTTGGCTGTATTACCCGTTGGACCAGTTGACTTTTTCGGCCAAATGGCCTTTTCTGTCGAGAAACTATTTCTGCAAAATGGAATTTTTGGCCAACGATCGTTTCGGCCGTACAACCTGTTGGGCCAAACGGGCCAAATTTCCAGTTCGGCCGTCTGTCGCTTTCGGTCAATGGAACTTACAAAGAATTTCTAATCGAAAATAGAAAGAATTTTCTGAAGAAATGCAAAAAAATCCTCAAAAATTCCGAGCATTTTTTCGATTTTTTAAAGTTGGCTATGCCAAACTAGCCGTTTAGTGATGAACTTCTCCCTGCGAAAAAATCACTCTAATAAAGGATAAAAAAACTAACCGCCTTATATAATCTAGATTGGGGAAGTCAACGTAAAGCAGTACCAGTCACAATTTTCTGTGTGAATTTCAAAGAATACTCAACAGAAACTCAATAGGAACATTCTGTGGATATTCCGAACACTTTCCTAAAAATTTGGAACAACTCTTGAAAAATCTGAAGAGATTATCACGTGAATCCCAAACAACTTTCCATGGTAAATCCAAAGAGCTCCTCTTGGTAATTCCAAAGATTTCTCGATACTTGAAAGTAGTTTCCGTGGAAAATCTGAAAATAATTTTCGAATAATTATTCTGGAAAAACTAGAAATCTTTCGTTAAAATTTTGTGGAGAAAATTAAAAGATTTTCCCGTTATTGTCTTGAAAATATTCAAAATGACCAATTCAGCCGAACCACACTTTCGACCGAAAGTCATTTTCGACCAAACGATTATTTCGGTCGAAGGACATACTCACGATTTTTTAGCCAAAGGAACTGTTCGACCAAATGACATTCTCGACCAAATAACTTTAGGCTAGATCCTAGCGATGTCTGAAAACATAATGAGATCATATAGAAAACATATTTTGATTTTAACATCAAATTGAGTCATAATTCATTTTCAAATATGTATAAATCATTATGATTGAATACATATTTTGATCTCATTTTGCTGTAAAGCCTGTCCAAGTTAAATTTCGGACACCCATCTTTTAAAGCGATTTTTGAAAATTTCCACAAACTACTGAGACGAAGAATTTACATGACAGATGAATCTTTCTGCTTTATGTGTTGCTTTCAGCATGTTTTAAACACGCTGAAATTGATAAAATGACTACAAATCAATTGGACATTACCTAAGTGTCCGAAATTTAACGTGGACAGGCTTTAGATTACTAAATTGAATGATATGACATCAAACTGTGTATTTATTTTGTTATCGGAAACCAATATCAAAATTTGTTTTCGATTTTCTCTCAGGAATAGTTAATGATTGAATGTCACAGTAAGATATTTCTGCTATTACGTTTTGTTATTTTACCCGTAAAACGATCAAAAAGATATCAAATTAAGTAAACATAATCGAAGATTTCACAACATTAAAAAAAAAGTTATCGGTTTGCTCGGGAAGGCTTCTACCAAATAGTCTTTTCGGTTAAACGACGACAAAACAAAACGGTAACAACTTTCAGCCTTGTTGCTTTCTGCCGAACGACTCTTTTCAATTCAAAAATTCAATTTCAATTAGATTTTTTTAAATTTCAACGGGAACTCCTTCGCAATTTTAACGCTTAGTTTTTACGGATAGCTTTTCAAAATTTCAACAAGTATGGAATTCTCATGGATATAATTGGTATCTTCACGAAAAATTCTCTGGAGTTTCAATGTTATGTTGTAGAGATCTATCAGGAAATTAAATGGAAATTGCACTGAATCTTTGGAGTTTCCACTGAAAATTTGAATCGACGTGGAAAATTATAGATCAGCGGCGTGACAAATTTGACACGGCGGCGCGCCGATGCAAAAATGTCGGCGGCGGCGTCGTGCCAAAAACTGTCGGCGGCGGCGGCGTGGCGCGGCGGCGCACACCTCTACTTGCAGTATGTCTGCGCTCAAACTCTCGACGGTGTACAACACGCGTCGAAGTCGTCCGCCGCGGTTAAACATTGGGCGGTTACAAGACGGTAAACTAGCCCAAGACTACGCGCAGCAGCGAGAGTGGTACGCCCAACTGAAAAGCAGCTAGGCACAGCATCTCTTGAAGATGACTGGAGAGATATGGAGAGATGAAGAGATATGAAGAGACTGGAGCAACACTACACGAGGGCGAACGAGGCACTATACAAACGGATGCGGAACAGAGAAAACTCGATTTTTGGAGAAAAAAGCGCCAGTAAGAAGATCGAGACCGTGAAGAGACGGAGGAACTGTACCGCGCTAATAACGCACGAAAGTTCTATGAGGAGTTGAACCGTTCACGTAAGGGCCACGTGCCACAATCCGATATGTGTAAGGAAATAAACGGGAACCTTCTTACAAACCAAGCGAGAGGGAATCCAAAGGTGGCATCAGCACTACGAAGAGCACCTGAATGGCGATTTGGCAGACAACGGTGGCATTATGGTAATGAACCTTCCGGCTACGAATCTCCAGGAAATCCAGGAGGAGATCAGCCGGCTTATAAACAAAAAAGCCCTTGGAGTTGACCAACTACCAGGAGATCTGTTTGGTTTGGGAGGATGAGGTTCTGCCGCAGGAGTGGATGGAAGGAGTCGTGTGTCCCATCTACAAAAAGGCCGATAAGCTGGATTGTAGCAACTACCGCGCAATCACATGGCTGAACGCCGCCTACAAGGTACTCTCCCAAATTTTATGCCGCCGACTAACACGAATTGCAAGAGAGTTCGTGGGGCAGTACCAGGCGGGATTTATGGGTGAACGCTCTACCACAGACCAGGTGTTCGCCATACGTCAGGTATTGCAGAAATGCCACGAATACAACGTGCCCACACATCATCTATTTATCGACTTCAAAGCCGCATATAATACAATCGATCGGGACCAGCTATGGCAGCTAATGCACGAAAACGGATTTCCGGATAAACTGATACGGTTGATCTAGTTTCAGGGGCATTCTCGAGTCCCTTTAAAAAGCGCAGAGGGTTAGGGCAGGGTGATGGTCTTTCGTGTCTGCTATTCAACATCGCTTTGAACGGAATAATACGAAGGGCGGGGATTGACACGAGTGGTACGATTTTCACGAAGTCCGTCCAGTTATTTGGTTTCGCCTACGACATTGACATCATGGCACGTAACTTTGAGAGGATGGAGGAAGCCTACATCAGACTGAAAACGGATTGAACTAGTCATCAACACGTCGAAGACTAAGTGCATGATAGGAAGAGCCACAAGAGAGGTAAATGTAAGCCACCCATACGAATTTCTATCGGTGGTGACGAAATCGAGGTGGTTGGAGCATGCATGTCCTTGGGCTCACTGGTGACCGCCGATAATGATACCAGCAGAGAAATTCGGAGACACATCATGGCAGGAAATCGTACGTACTTTGGACACCGCAAAACGCTCCGATCGAATAGAGTTTGCCACCGTACCAAATTGACAGTTTACAAAACGCTTACGGACTGGCAGTTTTCGAAAGGAAAGTGCTGCGTACCACCTATGGCGGTGTGCAGATGGCGGACGGTACGTGGAGGAGGCGAATGAACCACGAGTTGCATCAGCTGTTGGGAGAACCATCCATCGTTCACGTCGCGAAAATCGGAAGACTGCGGTGGGCCGGGCACGTAGCCAGAATGTCGGACAGTAATCCGGTGAAAATGGTTCTCGACAACGATCCGACGGGAACAAGAAGGCGAGGTGCACAGCGGGCAAGGTGGATCGAACAGGTGGAGGACGATTTGCGAACCCTCCGCAGACTGCGTGGTTGGCGAAGTGCAGCCATGAGCCTAGCTGAATGGAGAAGACTTTTATGTATTGCACAGGCCCTCCGGCCTTAGATCTGACCAGAACAATAGCAAATTGATTTGCTCTCCAACCTCAATGTGTACAGTCCGAGAGCCACCGAGCTTTTTCGCTCATTTCATATTCTAACTGTAGCCTGCTAGAACTAATCATGTTGTAGATATAGGGATAGAAGATGGAAGCCCATTACCAGTTGTAGCGATTGCTAGAACATGACAAATAATTGAAAGATACAAGGTAGGAGGAATGGAACGGGCCTGGGATTGAACCCACGACCTTCTGCGTATGAGGCAGAAGCGGTAGCCATATGTCCACCAGGCCCGTTTTTGATTTTAGTGGTCAACAATCCGTTTGAATGAAAACTGACCTGTTTGGCCAAACTATACTCGTTCTACCAATTAATCTGTTCAGCAAAACGAATTGATCGGCTAAATGACCCGTTCTGTTAAATGACTCGTTCAGCGAAACAATCTGTTCGGCCAAATGACCCTTCGGCCAAATTAATTGTAAGGTTAATTTATTTCTTCGGATAAACGTTATGTTCGATCTAATTATTTGTTTGGCCAAAAGAGATGTTCGATTTAATGTCACTCAGCTATGTGGACCTTACGGCAGTCCTACTAATTCAGCCAAAAAGCGGTCGTCCAAACATATTTCAGCCAAAGAGAATTAGGAAGAATTACTTTAAACATAATGGGTTTTAACGCAAATAGCATTCGAATAACTGATAGGATTTTATTATTAGAGTGATTTTTCAGTAAATTAAAAAGTTCATCACTATAGAATAAAGAAGGTGAGGTTTGAATGAAACCCCCCTTTGCACCCAACCAAGGGGTCGCAGCAAGGACATTAGACGAACCTAGTGTTTTACAATTTAAGATATTTATTGGTTCCGGTCCATAGTTTTGCTTATACTAACAGAGGTCCTGTGATCGTCTGTTTAGTTCTTGATTATCTATCTAAGGACCAAAGATAATTTATTGACCTACAGAAAGGGATTTCTATGTCTGCTGTTCGAGTTTTGGTAACTTAGCTTCAGTTAAAAAGGGATTAATAATAATAGAGATTGTATCTTAAGAGAAACTTTGATACTAACCATAATCGGCAGTTTTGGTAGAGAGGTACAATATTTTTCCCTAACACTGTTAAAACCCGCGTCTCTGACTTATGCATGTCTGTTGTCTTGCTGATGCAGATGGGTGAGATAATTAATTTGTCTAGATGAAGGGCCTTTCGGTTTCATTCGTTCTTTATAGTTCAAAAATACGTATTCCAGCAAGAAATATGTTTTGTTCGGAAATGTGCTCAAAATATCTCGTTTGCATTGGAAACTACATGTTCATTGTCCAAAGCACTTCAAAACACAATTATAGAACATTTAGTTTCAGTACCCGAGCTATGAATGGCCCACAAACATTGCGTTCTGCTTATAACTTTCAATCTGTGTCAAAAAAATGCAAAATTTTGATTTGTCATAAGACGAGTTAATACAATCCCATTGAATTCCACCACTTAATTGTATCTTGACAGATACGTATTTCGACCTCAACAGTAAGGCCGTCTTCAGTGTCTCGTACTTGACTCGAGTCAAGGCAAGGCAATTATGACAAGTGAAGACATTCCACTAAAAAGCTCAAAACAATTTTCTTATCAAAATTTTGATGCTAATTCGCTTTTTCAAACGTTTGAAAACGTTTCTATATAAATTTGACTAAGGGGCTTTTTACTGTAAATTTATTGCTGTTTCGCTATCGTTTGTCTTACAGATTTCAGTGTCACACAGATTTTTACAGTACGAGAAAGGTTTAGCTTTTCTTGCTCCTATATTTCCTCATAATCAACAGATTTTTTTTAGAAACTATTATATGCTACTTATGTGCTTTTATGCAATTTTTCATTACTACACAGCATAAACATAGATTTTAAAAAATAACTGCTGATATCAACTTTAAAGTTTGGCAACCATCAGTAGTGAGGCATAAAGCTTTACAAAAGGCGAAACTTGTAATACCTCTCACACAAATTTCGAAAGTATCTCAAAAATCCGTAATCATGTAATTTTTTAAGATCATAATCTACAACTCATTAAGTTTTCTGTGAAGTTTGAACATCACAAAGTCCAAAACTAGTGGTAACCTCCTCATTCATATCAAAAGTTCTGAGTTCAGTCGCGAGTTGAATAATCTACCAGATGACTTACTAATAATCTAAAGAATTCTTCAAACATTTGTTCTGATTCGCCCCAAAATCTGTTCTATTTCGAGAATTCGTGCAAAAACATTCATTTCGTTTCGAGAATGTAGGCTTCATGGCTGTGCAGATAGTGGCGACTGTCGTCTATGCGTACTTTTAGGAGTGGATTCGATTCCCGCTCTAGTAAGACTTTACATAAACCGAAAAACTCTCCATTCGCGTGTAAAAAAATCGCGCATTAAAATCGGGTACACAAAAACAGAGCCAGGAAATCGTTGAGTTCCTATTCCTAAACCGCGCGGCCTGCGTGCTTGCGGTAAAGAATAACTTGCAAAATTGACAGGTCTTATTCAATATTTGTATGATGGTCTAGCAATTTTGCATCTTCCTTTTACTTCCATCCCTGTTAATAGTAAATGAAAGTAAATATAAGAAGAAATTGTGATCTCATAATTGTGTAAAAATCTTGATTAACTTTTTAAAAGGCCCTTTTAGGAACATTATGCAGTATACGTCTGATTACATTTGTTCGTGTCCGGCCCCTACACCCTAAACAAACTAATTCTGCTGTCCAAACAACCGGGCCGGAGTGAAACTCCTACTCCCCAAACACATCCATCCGGCATCAATATTTAATTTCGTTCCTGTTTAATCCCGGGGGCAAACAAGTTGCCAAAAATCGAACGTAATCGAACTTTGTAGTGCTGCGGATCTGGCTCGGTTAAGTAGACTGCCGGTCCCAGTGTGCGAAATGGGACCTCGAAGTCTCCGACCTGTAAAAGTGCAACGTCAATTTCCTATACCCATGGAGCAGCAGCAGCAGCAGCCCACCTCAACGTGCTCGAGACAAAAAGGACTCGAGACGGGAGGAGCTTCTGTGGTTGAAGTAGCATGAAAAATGGCCAACAAATAGCGTCGGCAGTGGCGATTTCTTTTCAATTTTCTTTTCGAACCCTCTTCCGGTCAGCCATCGGTGAGAAAAATCCTATTTTCCCGCAAAGGTCTAGTCCCGGTTGCACCAAGTGAAAGAGCTCATTCGTTTCCATCTACAATGATCCCCACGGATGGTGAGCAATGGGTTGTGTACTCTGTCTTGCCTTTTAGCGTACCGTAGAATGGGGAAGGATTGATCACTCTTGGGGGGATTTCGATTGAATTATTTAGTGGTAATATCAAAATTGATAAAAACAATTGTCATGTATTCAGTCATTTACCGACCTCTATCGATTTGCCTGATAAGAAATGGAAATGAAAATATATTAAACTCATTAAATGTGACGTTTCATAATGATTAACTTTACATGACTGATCCAGTTGCCCCTGTATTACGGTGCCTTTTTTGTGTACCTTAGAGCCCGTGGTCGTCTGTTGCTGCCTGGCTCCCCTTTTCATGCGAGAAACTTTTATTTTATTTACGATTTACTCGTGCCTATTCAAGTTTAGTTCCACTACTGTGACTGCCTTTCGATGGACTCATCCCGGCCGATCCCGACCGTCCTCGAGGGTTGTTCATGTTGGTCGAAGAAATCGAAAATTAAATGTTTGTTTTGCTGTTTTGCTGATACTGCCGCTGTTGTTGGCCTTTGTCAGCTTTGGGACGAGGATGGACGTTCAATTTAACGTTCAACCTATGGAGGATTGTTTCTTTTTGCCTACAAAGATCTACGAAGGATAACGGTCCTACGTATGTAAACGATCTGATCCATTTGTTACGGTAAGGTAAGGTCATATATGTTAGTTCCGTGGTTGAAAAATTGATGTCTGACGGAAATATTGATGAAATCCGTACAAATATAGCAATGGATGGATTGTTTCCAATGTAGTATTTAATGGTTGAGAAATAATTCTATCTACCGTCTTGATGGTTTTTCACTCCTGAGCAAGCTAAAGTACTGCTATGTTGCCCAATGCCCACACAAAAAGTAAAGCTTTGATTTTATCAATATAAAAATGTTATACCTTAATCTTATCTCTTATCCCGACTATCGAGATTATCACAACGACACAAATGGTATTGAAAAAAATGTTTGCCTTGCTCGTATACTAAGCATATGTTATGGCTTTATGGTCACTTTAAACTCGAACTATTGATAGATGGCTCTGAGAGCTGGTTGACAAAACAGGACAAAGGAAGCAATCACGGTAGGGGAAAGTTGGCCACCCAACTGTACGGCTGTACGGAAATCCAGGAATCCAATGGTTGAGCCGCGCTGTTCTCCGGAGTTCAATTGCAAGCAGATAGGAAACACAAATTTAGCGCATAACATCGATCCATAAAACCGACCGGAAAAAGAAACTTTTCAGAGCGAAGGACATCCGTAAAAAACTATTCGGAGCGGTGGATTTCCGCAATAAACTGATAAGAACCTCAGTTAAAGAACGACAATATTCAAATGTCAATTAAACAAAGGGGTCTAGTTCTGGAATTATTTATTTATTTATTTCGTCAAACATAATGTAGACTACATTAAAAAACTTATAACTATGTTCTATTGTAACTAATGTTCCTAAAATATTTTCTTAGGCTCATACGAGGCATGGCTAAATCAATTGCTTCACAATACTGATTGTAAACAGACATCATTTGATTCATTGGACTAAATTTTGCATAATTTGTTCGATGATGACAGGTGGCAAACAAGTTTCGATTTCTCAATTGCCGAGTAGGAGTGTAAAAATTTAAACAAGACAATAGTTTGGTGGAATCAATGCGGTGCGAAACAATATCATTCACAAATGAGATCATGGCAAACTCACGACGCTTTTTCAATGATTGGATATCTATAAGCATACATCGCGCCTCGTACGACGGAAGTGGGAATGTTGTCCACCCTAATTTGCGTAAGGCATATAAAAGGAATTGCTTTTGAATTGATTCTATTCGATCATCATGCGATTTCATATACGGAGACCATACAATACTACAATATTCTATAATTGATCTGACATACGCAACGTACAAAGTTTTAATTGTATAAGGATCTTGAAAGTTATAACTAAATCTTTTAATAAAACTAAGCATATTTGTTGCTCTATGGAAAGTGGTGTTGTAGTGGTCAGTAAAGGTTAGTTTAGTATCTATAAGATTACACCCAAATGTATAAACCTTCCACATTTTTACCTGGTTTATTTCCTTATAGCTATCAATGGTGTGCTTCGTTTTATACTGAAAGTAATCAAATTACATTTCTTGACAACACATTGTAGTAAGCTTTTGTTACACCAGTTATCAAATATGCGTATTTCGTTCAAGTAGATGTCATTGTCAACAGTATTTTCCATAAATAGTTTCATATCGTCCGCATAAATAAGGATTTTAAGATGCTTAAGAATGAGTGATATATCGTTTACAAACAATATGAATAGAAGAGGTCCTATATGCGAGCCTTGGGGAACTCCAGATGTTACATTGACTGGAAGCGACTGTTTCCCTTCAAATCGTACTATTTGTTGGCGGTCAGTTAAATACGATTTAATCCATTTAAGGAGTCTCATCTCAATTCCCAATTTCTCAAGCTTGAAAATCATCATAGGAATATCGAGTCTATCAAATGCTTTGCTAAAGTCTGTGTAAAGCGCCTCAACATGACTACCTTTGTCCATAGCATTCAATGAGTAATTTACAAATTCTAAAAGATTGGTAGTAGTCGAACGTCCTTTAAAGAACCCGTGTTGTGCATCTGTCATTCAATGATTTATTTGGTTGAACATTCTTCTATTGCTGATTAATTCATAACGTTTAGGAATACATGAAATAATGGCCACTCCACGATAATTTCTAATATCAGATTTTTTCCCTGATTTAAAAATGGGTATTAGAAAAGACTTCTTCCATTCTTTTGGAAAGCTACTAGTTTCTAAAGATAACTTGAATAACCAAAATAAAGGTGTCGTAAATTCGCTTGCCAACTTTTTCAAAAACATAGGTGGAATTCCATCTGGTCCGGATCCTTTTGAGGCATCCAAATTCTGTAGAGCTGCCAAAATCTCCGTTGCATTAATTTGGTTTACACCAACACTGCTTAAATAGTCAGGAAAATGTGAAAAATATTCATAATCACGATCACTTTCGGAAAATTCGGTATATGTCTCTTGAAAAAAGGTTGCAAAAAGAGTACAAATTTCATCAGCATTATCTCCTAATTTTTCATCTAAAGTCATTTTCGATGGAAAATTGCTGGATTTTAGCTTGGTTTTGGCATACTTGAAAAAGTTTTTTGGACATGATTTGATTTCATTTTCGGTTTTAGCATTATACTCCGTAAGAGCCGAAGACATGGCTAAACTAAGTTGATCGCAAATATTCAAATAGTTTTCTAAATTTTCTTGACTTGTGTATTGTTTATAAAGTTTATGAGCCTTTTGCTTTCGGTTGTTCAAATTTTTGATTTGTTTGTTGAACCATATTGGGTTTTTGAGTTATAATTGCGACGTTTCCTCACGAGTGGTACTTCATTCCGAACAATGTCTAATAAAATTGCATAAAAGTCTGTAACAGCACATTCAATGTCAGTTTGATTTTGTAAAATTTGTTGCCAATTAGCTCTGTTCAATTTTTGTTTAATGTTGTCAAAATTTGCATTTTTATAATCGAGAATATTTTCGAAATCATAGCCATAAGGATCATGGTTCCGATGCACAAATACAGAATTGCTATGTGAAATGCTTCATTTTTTCATGAAGGCAATAGAGACCCATTTACACAGAAATTATCGAGAGTGTTTGTGAATTAAAAGTCCAAATAACAATTTTGTCGATTTTTCACATGATTAATTTGATTCAGACCTAAACATGCAGTGTTTTCAAAAATAGATTGTAAAGTCTCATTTTCACCAACAACCGGCAGCAAAATACTTTCATTTCCAAAATCTGGAACGAAGTCTGCATTAAGCTGGTTGAAATCGTCGTAAATGTGAACTTAGAATTCAGGAGGAAAATGTGAAATAATTTCATCGGCATTATGGAAGAACTTTTCATATGAGGATTTACAAGCTTGATCTGGAGGAAAGTACACTGTTGCAAAATGTGAGTTTCACCATCAATATGCGTTTTACCCACATGCTCAAATTCATTAAATTTGGTAGAATCAATGAGCTCGAATTATGTTTTGAGGAAATTGCGATGAGAACACCTCCGCCAGACATTCTTTGCGCTAAGACGAGATCTCGGTCATCTCTAAAACATTATAATCACTACCAAAACTTCCTCGCTTTTAACGCTTTCTGACCAACTTGTTTCAGTTCCTAAAATAACCTAGAAAGAGTATCTCAAAATTTGTTTATGTATTTCGTTCGTTTTTATAGCACTTGTCATACGATGGAAGTTCTGCCAGTATACAAGTAGTTCTGTTGCCTGTGCGTTTGATGACGTGTTTGGTAGTTCGTCAATACCATTACTATTTTCTACGTCTTCCTCCAATGAGTGCGTAAAGTTCATCGGAAGTACTATTTGTTGGTCACATTCTGCATCTCCCGACTGCGTCAATTCCTTTAAAAACCCGTCTGTTGGCAGGAGCACGAAGAACAGTGATTTGTGAATGAGCTCCTTAGCGCCGGTCCAAATGCCCAATTGGGAGATGATGAACTGTCATGACTAGGGTTCAGTGTTTCTCCTCGTTGAAAATTTATGCCGCGGTTTTAACTGGTCCCGAAAACATGGCTTTTGCTGCTGTAAGCAAATCCTTATCCGGGGGGAGAAATCCATTACGATTGTGATTATGGTTGTGCGCGTTATGGTTGAAATTCTTGTTGCTATTATTTCCGCATTTATTCCGGTTCATAAAGCTGTTCCGATCATTGTGGTTTATGCGATTATGGTTGTGATTATTGTCGTTGTTTCCATTGAAATTGTTGTTTCTGCTTCTGTTGACCATTTTTCTGCTTATGTCGTTGTTGTTGTGTCTTTTGTTGATGAAGTTATTGTTGCTGGTATTATTGTTTTTGTTGTTGAAATTATTGTTGTTGTATCTTCTGTTGATATTGAAGTTGCTATTTTTGTTTTGGTTGTTGAAATTATTGTTGTTTTTGTTTTTGTATTTGTTATTGTTATTGTTTGTATTGTTGCTATTCTTATTTTTACGCCACATCGCTTTTTGCTCCTGTGCTCTTTTGAGTTCTACGTATTCAGACTCAGAGCACAACACTTTGTTTGGCCCCATTACACGCCAGGTTGTTGTGTCGTTTTCAGCTGAAGCTTCATCTAGATCATTGCGAGTCAGCTCCGGATGTATCACTGGCTCTGAACTCAGTTCGTCCATTAAATTTGGAGTTGATACCGTAGGAGTCAAGTCACTTTTCAGAGCGTTGACTGTGCTGGATAGCAACTTCAATTCATTCATGATGGCGTCGGTTGAGGTAGATTCACTCTGGCTTGAATTGTGTTCCTCGCAATGGTTGGCCATTCCAATTGTTAGCGAACTCACTTTATCGAATTCATTACATATTCGGTTCAATTCTTTGGTGAAGTCGGTTGACAGTGTTTTTGCATAGTCGGCCATATTTTCCTTCGTCGACTGCAATGACGAATCGAACAGTGACGTGATGTGATTTTTTAGCTCATCAACATCAGGAGTTTTTTTTGCCCATATTGCTTTGATATTGAGTAGAAGATTGTATTTCCTTCTTTAACTCATTAATGTCCATTTCAATGTTCTCAAAGCATCCAGTAATGTTTAGCATTACAGTCCTCCATCTTTGAGGAAGCAGATGAGGGTAGATAGCTACTTTGTAGATTCAATTTTTTACATCAGTTCACATGTTCCCCTTGGTTTTGTACTTCGCAGATGTCTTAAACGATCCGGATCGGCCGTCCGCCGAAATTATGTGAGAATCGGTTGTGGCGGGTGCGGATGTAGGAGATGACTTGCTGATCGTTGAAACTGAGCATGTCCTTCCTGGGTGCCATGGATCCTTTGACTATCTGCAGTTGCGTGGTCCTGGAAGCAGCCCGTTGGTTTTCCCAATCTTGGCTGACGATCCATGCTTCATCGTCAGCCAAGGGAACCGATGTTGAGAAACGCCGGCCTTGGTGACCGACTCCAATCAGAATTTCCGCAGTGTCGTTCCCTGTTCCCTGTCGACTGTTGTCGGTGTTTAGCAACTTGGCAACCGATCTTTGAAGAGCTTCCGTGTTGTCCCCTCTTTTAAAGCGCCTCGCAATGGAGCTGTTTATGTTGGCCTTGCCGGAGTGCCAGCTCCTCGCTCCAAGCCAGTGGAACCTAGCCACCGGGGGAGAAAGAAAAAATAAAACACGATGGTGAGCACACAGGCTACGGCGTAGGCATCCTCAATGGATGCTGAAGGAAGAAGTCAGGAAGCTATGTGGAGATACTGGTTGAAGACTGGGGAGAATACGTTGACAAGTTTATGACGTGCTACACAACCCAGTCAACACAAGTACGTATACGGTGTTAAATAAGACGCGAAAGTGGAGGCGATATAGGTACTTCTCCATACAATATGTACGCATATCACCACCACTTTAGCATCTTATGTCGCATCATATACGATTTTGTGTTGGCTGGGAAGTCAGTTTCAGTCCGTATAGCAGCTTGCTGTAAATCAGTGCTTGGCTGAGACTGCGAAGACCTTGACGAGTTCCCGGTTTGGGAATAGCTGCCCATTAAACTTGAGATTAGGGCCGGAGATACGATGTCGCACATGGTACACATGCTCACGGGCGCTTTTTCCAGCCGACCGACGAGACCCACCGATGAACTCCACTAATCGTTTAGATACGCGTTCACGTCGGAGTGTCGCCGACTACCACAAGCAGGATGTCGTCCACGTAGACGAAGATGTAGGTGTTCGCTGGGAGGTCATTGAAGACCTCATTCATGGCACCCAGAAAGAGAGCTACCGCCAGAACAGACCCCATTTGTCAAGTCAAAACTTCCACATGTGTTTAGTACACATCCACATTAGAGGGGCTTGTGTATTCAGAATGTCTAGTGACTTAAAAATCTCGAAAACACTATAGCAAAGAAAAACAACGACACAAATTATCGGTTTTCAAGGCAAACATAAGGTGATCATCTATGTCATGTTGATATGGGTTCTTCAAATTCAAGTAGCCTAAAATCGCTTGGTGCTTCGATCCATCCATCGACCACTTTATTCAGAGTGATCTCGACATTGGAGAAAAAGAAAATCCACAAAAAAAAAATCATGTGCATCTTTGTAAAAAATACCGACTACGTACCACGTAATTACAACACCACCGCCGGGTTTATATACAAAATGGTTATGTTTGAGGATCAATATCTTGAAAACGAGCGATTAGATTAAGGGCATATTTTGCATCCCAGCTTAAAATGACTCGAATTTCAATTAATGATTGTTATTTGTATGCATGTTTACTGAAAAAGCATATTTTTGTTGGAAATAATTATAAACGCATCATAGTTAAGTGGCTTTATAATTATTTCAAACTAAAACATGGCTTTTCAATAAACATGTATACAAATAACAATCATTAATTGGGAATTCAGGTCATGTAAGGCTGGGATGCAATCGCTAGAAATTGATATTGATCCTGAAACATGACCATTTTGGATGTAAGACAAGCGATCCATGGGTGTATGTCACAAGAGGTGAAGTCATTTCATAAAAAAAATATTGAAAATCTGGTTTATTCAATGAAGAGGTAGGTTCATTTACCATCGGTTGCCAAACCTTTTTACGAAGCATTTCATAAAAAACCCAGATTAATCCACCTAGCGGCGATGATGCCTTTCTCGTGCATCGTAAAAAGTACTGAAAAAATCACATAGGAAAGGTCAAAAAAGCACTTTAGGGGGATAGATCGCATATTTTCTATCATTTTGCATGTTTTTGCATTAATTCCCTCCATTCTTGAAAAAAATTTTTTTTTTTCGATTTTGAAATTTTTTTTCCAAGGGGGGACCCTTGGAAAAAAACAATGATTTTTCAATAATTCCGAAATTCAATGTCCGATCAGGCCAATTTTCAATAGCAAACAATGGGATCGCATTCCCCGTCGAATGCAACTTGTTGCGAGTGAATCGGGTAATGCAAAGTTCTAAAAAGTGTGTCTACAAAATTTGTACACATACACACATACACACACACACATACATACATACACACAAACAGACATCACCTCAATTCGTCGAGCTGAGTCGATTGGTATATAACACTATGGGTCTCCGAGCCTTCTATCAAAAATTTGGTTTTGGAGTGAAATTATAGCCTTTACGTATACTTAGTATACGAGAAAGGCAAAAAAAACTCCAAAATCATATTCTGAAACATTTACGAGATAAACCGGCCAAGGGCCGAATATCTCGTTAATGAAGATTATTAAAAATATATATATTCTGACACATCTGTATTTCAGAATTGATCTTAACCCAAAAATAAATGAAATTTTAACGCCGGCGGCGTGAAAGATCATTTTTAGCAGTGGCGGCGGCGTGGTGGTGTCACGGCGGCGTGAACTAATTCCAAGCGTCAACAATTCTCCGGAATTTCTTCGGAAGTTCTTCAACGAATTCCCAAGGAAGTCCACGAGGTCGTTAAGAAGTTTATCAAAAAAATCCTGTGGACTTTCTTCCAGATATTCCTACAGAAACTCTTCCGGAAGCTCCTGCAGGAATTCCTATGGAAGTTACTTTAGGAATTTCTCCCCCGGGAGATCCTTTAGGAATTCCTCCTCCAGAAGTTCCTCCAGGAGTTTTCTGCTCCGGTAGTTCCTCCAGGGATTCCTCCTGCCGAAATTCCTGCAGGAATTTCTCCTGCGGAAATTTCGCCTGCGGAAGTTCCTGCAAGAATTCCTCCTGCGAAAGCTGCTCCAGGAATTCCTCCGGCGGAAGTTCCTCCAAGAATTCTTCGTGCGGAAGTTCCTCCAGGAATTACTCCGGAGGTTCCTCGAGGAATTCCTCCTGCGAAAGTTCCTCCAGGAATTCCTTCAGCAATTTCTAAAGGATTTCCTCTTCAACATACTCCAGGGATTCCTCAGAAAGTTGCTTCAGGAATTTCTTCGGCAGTTCCACCAGAAAATAGCTGGGAAGTTGCTTCAGAAATTCTTCGGAAAGCTTCTCCAGGAGTTCCTCAGAATGTTCCTCCAAGAATTCTTCCCGGAATTCCTATAAAAGTTCCATTAAAATGCGTTCAAATACTCCTCACGAAGTTACTTCAACAATTTCTTCAGAAGTTTATCCAGCATAGTTCTTCAGGAAGTTCGTCCAGACGTCCCTCGGGTAATTCCTTCGGAGACTCCTGCAAGAATTCTTCGAGAAGTTCCTAAAGCAATTCTTTTGTGTGTGCTTCATCCTCTATCCCTCACCCAGCCGGGGGTGTTGATCAAGTAGTACTACGAATAATTTGATCAGATCTCATGCTCCGTTATGGTGCCCTTTTTGTTAAGAAGACTAGTACTACAAAAAGGATTCACTTCTGAAGCAAGAAATGTTGCTTCAGAAAGTGTAGGGGATGGTATGTACTAGTTAATCATAACAGGTTCAGCAAAACTTCACAAGAACGCCCTTATTCGTACTAACTACTCAGGGAGTAGAAGGTCGAGAAGAGCCACCGTTGCAAACTAAAGCTTGAAGCAGCAAACGATGCCCTGTACGTATGTAGTGTTTATTTATTTATTTATTTATTTATTTATATTTCATCTGATTGTATGGTCTACATGAAAACTTAATTACTATTTGGAACATTGTCAGTCATTAAAATATCTTGTCAAACAATACCGAAATCTAGATGCGTTGATGTTGAAGTCGAAATAAATGGCTCCTTCGTTGAAGCGACGAATCATAGCGACGAAGCAGCTGTTGGCGGCATAGTTCGTGCTTTGAACTGCTTCATACAATAAATCTCTAGGCCGGAGTGTACGAGAGGGTGCGTAAAGTTGTATCTTTGTCAACAAATCTGGCACATCGTATTCAGAGAGCAATAATTTAGCGATAAAAACTGCTTGAGCCACATTCCTCCGCTTGCCAAGAGTATCCAGTCCTAGTAAGCGACAACGATCAGCGTATGGTGGAAGATTGAGCGAGTCCCTCCAAGGGAGATGGCGTAGTGCGTAGCGGACGAACTTATGCTGGACAGCTTCCAAACGAGCCAGTCCGCCAGGTTTCGAACAACGAGGTAAATTTTAAGATCGTCCGCAAACAACAGCAGTCCTCCACGCTGCAGGATGAAGGTAACATCATTCACGAAGAGCGAAAACAGCAATGGACCAAACGTGCTTCCTTGGGGGACTCCGGAGCCATTCGAAAAACAACGAGATGAGTGGTTTCCTATGTTTACGGTTACTTGGCGTTGCACTAGGTAGGAACGTAGCCAGTTGCAGAATGTTGCAGAGCATCCAAGTTTTTCTAATTTTGCTAGCAGTATGTCGTGATTGACTTTATCAAACGCTGATTTGAGATCTGTATACACGGCATCAACTTGAAACTTTTTGCACATGTTGTCCATGCAAAACGAAGTGAAGCTTACAAGATTCGTTTCCACAGATCGACCAGGAAAGAAGCCGTGTTGGCATGGGCTGATATAATTCTTGCATGCAGCGAACAATTTCTCATAGATCAGCGACTCAAACAGTTTCGATTCAACTCCGAGTGATGTAATGCCCCGATAGTTTCTTACGTCACTTTTGTCTCCTTTTTTAAATACGGGAAACATGAAAGAGCATTTCCATTCAGTAGGAAATTTTTGCTGACGAAGTGATAGGTTGAATAGTATGCGCAGAGGGGTGGCCAAAATCAAAATTGCTATTTGGACCTCTTGCTGACAAATATCTATGAAGATTTCTGTGTAACAGAATCTATAAATCCATTGTGGAAAAATGAAGCGTTCCACACTGCAATCGAATACTCGTTATTCATTCATGAACAACAAAGACCCAACGATTGTGAGTATGAGGATGTCTTTGAATACAATTTAGCGAACTATGAAAATATTCGAGGTAGGTTAAGTAGTGTAAACTGGCAAATAGTTTTAAGAAATGAAGAAAATGTCGAAGCATCTGTTAACACTTTTTACAGATTATTATCTGACATAATCTCGCAAGAAACTCCACTAAAACGAAAACGACGTCATAACAATAATAAAGACCCAATTTGGTATAACCGGCAAATCAAGAATTTAAGAAATCGCAAGCAAAAAGCACACAAAATTTACAAAAGTCATTACAGTAATGAAAATTTAGTATATTACTTGGACGTATGCGATCAATTGAATTACGCTATCAGTAACGCATTGGAAGATTACAATTCAAAAACTTAGAGCGAAATAAAGTCCTGTCTAAAGAACTTCTTTAATTACGTAAAAACAAAACTGAACTCTAATAACTTTCCATCAATTATGCACCTTGACGAAAACGCGGGGGATAGCTCGGAAAAGAACTGTAATCTTTTTGCAGATTTTTTCCAGGAAACCTATTCTACATTTTCTGAAAATGATCGTGACCGCGACTATTTTGCATTTTTTCCAGAGTTTTCAAATGATATTGGAGTGAATCAACTTCATGTCCATGACATTTTGCAGGCCCTACGTAATTTAGATGCTTCAAAAGGTCCTGGTCCTGATGGAATCCCTCCTATATTTATGAAAACCCTAGCAGTGGAACTAACCACTCCATTATTTTGGCTATTTAATATGTCACTAGAATCAGGAAAATTCCCAAATATATGGAAAAACTAATTTTTGATACCCATTTTCAAATCTGGAAAAAAATAATTATCGTGGAATAGCCATTATCTCTTGCATTCCAAAACTTTTTGAGGCCATAGTAAACGAAAAATTATTCAAACAATTAAAAAACCGAATAACAGACGCACAGCATGGCTTCTGTAAAGGGCGTTCAAGTTCAACTAATCTTCTTGAATTTGTTGACTATACCCTGAATGCAATGGATAAAGGAAACCATGTAGAAGCTCTTTATACTGACTTCAGTAAAGCATTTGATCGCATAGATATACCCATGCTTCTATTCAAATTGAAAAAAACTGGAATTGAGCCGGGACTACTCAAATGGCTTGAATCCTACTTAACTGATCGCCAATTGATTATAAAATTTAACAACAATAGATCAAAACCCATTCAAGCCACTTCCGGTGTCCCCAGGGCTCTCATTTGGGGCCTCTATTATTCATAATATATGTAAACGACATTTCCTTCATTCTTGACAAACTTAAAGTGTTAATCTATGCAGATGACATGAAGCTCTTTTTGGAAATAGGGAATAAAAATGACCTCAACATATTCCAGAACGAAATATGCACATTCTACGAATGGTGCAATAAAAAGCCTATTGCAACTGAATGTAAAAAATGTAACCTTATATCATTCAGCAGAAAAAGAACAGCATCAAATCTCTCAATTACATTAGGAAACCAGGTTGTAGAGAAATGCGATAGAGTTAGGGATTTAGGAATTATCTTAGACTCCAAACTAACATTCATCGACCATTACAACACCATTATTCATAAAGCAAATAATATGATGGGTTTTATAAAACGTTTCTGCTATAACTTTCATGACCCATACACAATTAAAACATTATATATTGCTTATGTAAGGTCGATACTGGAATATTGCAGCATTGTATGGTCTCCATTTTCAATAGCACACGAAGAAAGATTAGAATCAGTACAAAACAATTCCTATTATTTGCTCTTCGTAAATTAGGTTGGACAACATTCCCACTTCCATCATATGAGGCACGCTGCAAGCTTATAAACATTCAATCTTTGAAAGAGCGTCGTGAAACTGCAATGGTTTCATTTATTAACGA
The DNA here is from genome assembly GCF_024139115.2 of Armigeres subalbatus. Taxonomy (NCBI): domain Eukaryota; kingdom Metazoa; phylum Arthropoda; class Insecta; order Diptera; family Culicidae; genus Armigeres; species Armigeres subalbatus. The sequence goes on along the minus strand of NC_085141.1, from coordinate 229,976,026 downwards.
TATAGTTTCGCAGCGTATTGATTCAACAAACATTTTATCGAAATTAAATTTCTACATACCATCTCGACAACTGCGTCATCGACATACATTTTTAATTAATCACTGCCGTACAAATTATGCAAAATTCGGACCTCTCAATCAGATGATGGCTATCTATAATCAACACTGCGAAACTATTGACTTTACAATGTCTCGGCAGAACCTAAAAAAATATTTTGTCACAATTCGAAACCTACACATCTAAATTTACATTAAATCGCAAAATTAAACACTACTTAACCAAACTATTTTTATTTTTATACACTATAATACCGTATTTATAGTATTAAGAAAATAAAGAAAAACATGTATATTGTATATGTACTAGTCTACGTCGGTTGACGAAATAAATAAATAAATAAATAAATAAATAAATAAATATCGGAGCATTTTTTTAACACTGCCGAAGGAATTACGCTAGGACCAGCAGAGAATAATGATTTAATTCATTTTTTTAAATTCATATATTGGTGAAACAATGAGAGAAGAAAAAGTGAAGAATTGAAATGTGCTCACCAATTTAGTTCATTTAGAGTTTGCACCTATGATCCCCCTTTGCTTCCATTTAGTTTTTGGCCCAACTGTGGCTGACTTGGCTGCTGCGAATTTTCTCGTTGGGTTAGTACCTTTTGAAGTTCTGGTTGCTGTTACTGTAATGGCCGCATTAAAAAGTTACGAATTCACATTTTCTAATATTCATAAAATACGTGACAACAGAATAAAACTGTCATCGACAACACGGCTTTGCCTACTCAATTTCCTAAAACAATTCTTTTGAATCCATTCTAAAAGTTGCTCTTGAGTCCATAACTTACCCGGGGATTATTAGAATGTGCACCCATTTTTCCTCAAAAAAAAATCTACTGGAATTCTCCCTGGAGTTCTTCCAGGTATTCCTCCAAATACAATTCATTAATTACTTTGAAAACTCTCCATAAATTTTCACTGAACTCTTTTCGAATATTCAGCATTTTCGGCATTCAGTCGCATGAAAATGCTGATAGTTTTAAATCATTGCCAACGTTTTGATACGGGAATTTGAATCCACCAAAATCCACCCAAATTTTATCCCTGGAGATTCTTTCCTAAGTGCCTTCATTTACTCAAGTTTCTCCAGGATTTTCCGCGGAAAATAATTCAAGAATACTTCTATCAATCCCCAAAACTCCTTAAAATATACTCCAAAAAACTCTCCGGGAACTGCTCCGTTATATTCCTCCAGACGATGTTTACGATGTTGTTTTTGTGGGAATATTTGAAAAAGTTCTTGAAGGATTTTTGAAAGAAATTTATTTAAAAAAAATCCTGGTTTAAATCACTGCAGAAATCTTTCGAATGAATTCTTGAAATAATTTTGAGTGGATTTCCCGATGGGCTTCCAGATAATATTATCGAAGGAATTACTAAAATAATTTCTAAAAAAAACAGTATTTGGGTTTCCAAATTGAATAAATTTAATTGTAAAATGAAATTCCAAAATTAGGCCGATACAAATATTTAAAATCTATTTTGTTTCCCCCCCCCCCCTCGGATTTTTTTTTGTCAAAAAATAATATTTTGAGGGGGCAACAAAATAAATTTTTCAAAACATTCTTTAAAAAATCCGAGGAGTTTTTTGATTTTTTTCATTTTAATAAGTTTTTTATTATCCCCCCCCCCCCTTGTCTTTTCGGAGACCAGTAGGACAAAAAGTTAATTAAATATTTGTAACGGCCTTATTAGACCTTAAACCGGCCTTAGACTAAAAAATCAAATAAATTCTAATACAATGATGTTTTTAAAGTTTTTTAAATTCAGGAAAAACAATATATCTTAGGCTGCGTCTAATCTCCTGATTTAAAATCAAATTAAACTATTGTCGTTTTCGGTTTTAAGCCTGGGTCAGGTCCGACCCCGACTCTGAATAACCGAACGAAAACCGAATCGGGGTCGAGTCAGAATGATAGTGTTAGTGAGAACCAACCACCCAACATCTGTTTTGTTTTCAGCTCGTATTTTTATCAGCTGGCAGAAACAGATATATTTTATCTATCGAATTTTGTTATTAGTGTTATTTTTTTCTTGTTTTATTAATTATGGGAAAAATCAGATCTTTCTTCTGTTGATTGTTTAATTGAGCTTGTGATGAATGACGACGGCAATGTGGATTGCCGTGAAAGAATGCTGGCGCTCCAGAACATTGCCGGTAATTATGCCAACCCGTGTTTCCCGTTAAACTATTATGCTTATTCTTTATGGCTTTTTTTTGGGTAACAGTGATTATGTTACAGTAGATTTGAATTGTCAATTGAAAATATGGAAAGATTTTGTAAAAAAATCCAATACAAAATTACCGTGATTTCGTCAGAACTGCAAAAACCAAATATACAAGAGAGGCAAATAACTTTTCACTAGATAACCTAAACAGGAGATTCAACGTAATAAATATCAATGGGATAAAAAAGTAAGTCTTGGTTGTTTTTTTTACGAATTGCAACTTGCAATTGCAAATTTCTTCCACTGAAAAATTATGCTCAATTCGTATAAAAACTGTTTTTAAATAGACATTTAAATTTATTTATAAATAATCAGAAAAACGTATCATTTATAAATAAATACAATAAATTTGTTATTGGCAATATAGCTGCCAATGCCTTATAAAGGGTAAATGCCAGGGTTAATACATTATGTTATTATTCTTCAAATTGGTAACCTTAAACAAATTAGTTACAGAACTGCAAATATGAATAAAATAATGGTATGAACATTTTGGTAATAACTTCATGGCGCAGATACTCCGGTACGCTATTTTCCCATTGAGAAAACAATTATACCTAAAGTATATCTTCGAATACACAACGTAATAGTGAATAAATAGCAGCTACCTTCTCTTCACTGCATTTAATAAATCATATTTTCAAAATTTTTAACCCTCATTTTGTTTATAATGGAGCTACCATCTGAGGTAATCAGCGAATTTTTTTTCGATATCTGAATCCAATCCACTATCAGAGAAACTTGTAGACAGCACACAATTGGAATAATCCATTTTTGCGTGGAAGACAGCAACAAAATTGATAAATTTAACAAATGAAACAAATAAAATCAAATACCCATCCGTGTCTTTTACGTTTTCATTTTCCTTTAGCGTAAACATAAACACCAGTTTGACAGTTTGTGCTCGAATATATTGGTGAACCTACAGCTACACAGAAAAAATCCATGATAAAAACTACTATTTTGTAGACTACGCTCTGTTTTTAAAACTACCATGAAATTTGAGTAAATTTTACCATGGTTTCAGAGAAATTCACCACTGTTTCAGTTCATGTGACAACATTCCGCAAGGGCCACAGTTGATTTTTACTGCGCGCATGGTAAAATCAAACGGGTTTGTTATCTGCTGAAAATCGTCGGTGCATATTTTCTAAAATAACCCTCGGAATGATTGTTTTGAGTGCAACATTTTTTTTCCGTGTAGGTTGGATCTCGATAAATCGGCAGAGCGAACCTCATTCATTTTGGGTCGGATCTGGTGCGGATCGCGATCCAACCTGAACGAATAACCGAACGTTTTGACAGCTGTTAGATCGGATCCGGGGCAGCACTAGGTTCGACCCAGCTATAACCGAAAATGACATAGGGTAACCGTACCCTTAGTGGAGGTAGCACCAGTAGTGGAGGTAGTGAGGTTTTAATGTGATTTATCATATGCTGAGACGAGACCTGCAAAGACGCTGCTTCTTTTCTCTTGTTTTGACACTTATTCTTCTTTTCATCACAGTTGACCATCGAGCTTCAACTGTTTACTTGACTGTTTCACCTAAGCCCCAGGTGGACCCTTCTGAGCACAATAAAAGTGTATCCAATTCACGAATTAGTAAATTCATTTTCATAAGGATTTTTATACCGGGAACAAAACACAGGTTTATTACTGATTATTAACAAGCTAAACGGATGGTTTGGAATACTCGTTAAAGTAAAAAAGTCTTCGTAAAACAAAAATGATGCGGAATATTTTATTTGGGATACCAATACTTTCACTCAGAAAGGTGCTGGCTGCACCTGACAGTTCGTGACAGCAGTTGACTGGCAGCAGCTGAAGTTACATTTTTTCCTCTTTGCAAGTCCCGTCCCAGATCATATGTATACCCTTTACGATGGTTTCAGTTGATGCGTCGTGCTTCAAATATCCTGTTAAATGCAACTTATCTAAAGATTTCACTTGAAAACTATTGAAAACAATGATTTTCATTAACAAAATTGACTCCCTTGCACCTATAGTGGTGCAACGGTAGCAATAGTGGCGAGTCTCATAAGAAACCAATGGATAGCACCACAATGGGCACCAAAATTATTTTTTAACGCCACTAAAGGAACAGTGTACCCATAGTGGTGCAAGCAATATTTGGGGATTGTTGATGCTCAATGACATCTATCTCTATTTGTTAGCAAATTTATTAGTTTTTCTATTGACTAAGATATTAAAGCTGTGAATTTCCCATAATTATCAATTAAAAAAAAAAATTCTTTTGTGGATCTACTAATACCTCCACTATTGGTACCGTTACCCTATAGTTCGCAGATCATAAATCACCCGATCATAAGAATCGCAGGTGCGTTCCAATAAAAGGTCTTTCACATATTACGTAATGCTTATTTTAGCGCACGACTTACTTGACCTTTTGCAAAATATAGATCTCTGACTCTTACCAGTTTTGTGAAAAAAAAAATCAGAGCGAAACCCACCAACTGGTTTAATAGTCCTTCAATAGCTATCGGCGTGGTAAACAATATTTGGCGGCGTGGAAAATTTTCATTCGGTGGCGTGCCGATTCATTTTTGATAGGTCTAAAACTGACTTCATTTAAAGTAGTAACAAATCAATATTGCTGTTTGCATTGAAACTTTTCGTTTCGTCGTTGAAGACAATGACATTTTTCTCCAGCGACTGCGTCCCCGATAGACCTTTTATACATGTTTTTCACTCATACACTCAGCGAACTGAACTAACGAAATTCATAACTGGCGCCTTATGAATCTTCGACTAATTATTCCACCAACAGTGCTTCTTATACGCAGTTACCTTCCCGAATACCCAAGCGTCCATGGGCGTGTGGTCTACATACGGCCTCCCGACCCCGACGTCCATGGTTCGAACCCAGTCTGCCGCGCTTTACTTTTTTTTAAATGAAAATCATCATTCATAAGGCAACATATTGAAATTCATACCGATTCCTTGTGGCAAATTTTCATAAGGCGTTTGATTGAAAATCATACGTTCATTTTCCTCAGTGTACATGAATAATACTGTCAAAACTTGCATTTGACAATGAAAAATCAAGCCAAAAGCTCTATTTTTTGACATCGGTGCACTCACACAAACAATCGACATTAATTGTCAAAAATCAACTTTACCGACTTTATAACTTTCCCCTTGTCGCCGAGTCTTGCGCTGAGTGCTCGGCGCGGAAACCCAAAGGTGGGAATAAAATTTTGGGATTTGTGCGCAATACTTTATCCTTCTCATAATTCAATATTGGATAAACTAAACAAAATATATTTCTTTTTGACTTTGACCGCCTAACAAACAGCTCCAAAAAGGTAACAAAAACATATAGGGTAAGACGGTATAATATGCCCCCCCTAAGGCAACTCCTTGATAACTTTTTACTTTTCAACGCTATTTATGCAAACTTTGTGTTACCGTTTCGACTCGAAGTCCGGACACCTAAGCACTGCTAAATTTTCAGTTCAATATTACAAACGGAATTAAGTACTTGACACTGAGTGATAACACACACTCTCAAGATTAACTTATCAAATTTGCTGTAGTGTACTGAAAATGACATTTTGTATGCACGAAATAGCTAATATAATCGAAAACATTGAACATCGCTTGCTTCGAAATCCGGACACAGTATAAGGAATGCTTCAAATTCCGGACACTTTTGTTTCGAATTTCCGGACACTTCGAGTTTGGCTATATTGATCTTTAAATAGCCAATTCAATCCGTTCAAAGACAACTAGGATACAGCATTTATATTTCTCGATTAATATAAATCCGTAAGGTAAGGTTTCTATACAAATTTATGGAAATCTGGCATCTGGCGGTTGTGTGTACCATCCGAAGTTTCTGCTCCGAGATTGACCAGGACTACCAAAAACAGCATTTGAAACCAAGCGGGAGCATTTAACTGCAAATAAATACAACATTGGGAATCTAATAATTTCATACAATTTACTCCCTCTTCCCTTTCAAGGTAGAATGCTTTTTTGAAATTTGACGTGTCTGTGAGTAATGAAATATTTTCTTCAATACTACCTCTCAAATTCAACGTGGGTAAGCTGCAATTAGTGGTATTTATGTGTCTTTTGAAATCCGTTTCAGTTTGCTTTTAGAAATCAAGGATTGAAAGGAGCGATTGGAATAATGAATTCATGCGGATTGATAAATCCGGGCGTGTCCGAGAAATGTCGAGTTTTTTTTTATTTGACGGGAGTCGTACACAACGTGTCATTTTATACAATTCTGTTAAAAAAGCTAGTTTTATGAACTTGTTTCTACAAAAATGTGAATGATTAAAAAAATACATTTGAAGACAACCTTAACTAGAAACTGTATGCAAGTTTTGCAACTTGTGTACAATTAATAAAGTGATACCATTTACAATATGTGTATAAGTATATATCGATAAGCTGAGAGCAAGCAATGTTCCTTTTGGGGTGCAGCAACTCAAATCTAATGAGATTGTAACTATGATTGCTCATTACGAATCATTTGATTCCAATTATCTTAAATGATGAACAGTTATTTAACATCATTTCAGCATGTCCGGAAATCGAAGCAATTGTAAAAACTTGCCTCGAAGTCCGGACACAAAGAAAATGTAATAAAAATTAAAAAGCTATGAATTCCCAAGCAATGTCTCTAATTAATGACAAAGAGTGCTGCTATACTATGTTAATAAATTACTAATACCCCTTGCAAATGATAGAATATAGAAAATATGAGCTTAGTTTTTCTAATGTTGAGTCTTAAGCTGCATTCTAAGAAAAACGAAATTCACCGTTGATTATGACATGCTTTCAACTTTAACCTCTAATTTTCAAGTTTTTACCACAGATCACGGATTACTTACATTTGTTAAAATGGTTTCAAGTCCAAGAATCGTTCCCTGCATTGATAACCCAAGAAATACTTGTTGAGATGGTAAATAAAGTCAAATAAAATTGAAGTGTCCGGCTTTCGAAGCGTCCGGCAATTCGAAGCAAAACGGTATTTGGTAGTGCAAGAAGTCACAAATGTATTGCCCGTGAGTAGTCACATAAAAATATTACAGATAACACGTAATAAAGCTTTTTTGAAAAGTCGTGAAAAAATGAAATTTAAAAAGTGCCTGGGCAATACGCCCCACCTCAACCAAAATCATTTAATAGCCCCTAATTAGTATTTTATCAATCCCATAATAAAAAGGCTACAAATCCTTATGCGCTTGACATTAAAAAACCAACATAGGTCCATCCAAGCAGGTATGAACTACATTTCAATATTTTCCATACAATTTGGAAGCAACTGCTGCAGGCTCGCTGAGCTTGTGTCCAGTTGGTAAGGGCATATCGTCCTGCCTACACTGGGGCGTTTTGGCCAGTGAAACATGTTTTCGAAAATCGTTACATTTTTGAAGATGGAAGCAATTTTATATCATACTAGCGAAAGAGACCCAGCTTTGCCCGGGTGTTGCAAATGTCACAATGAACTATTTGCAGCATCGCATGCTAGATCAATTTCCGCGCGTTTGTTTTGTTTTTTTCAACAGCTGACCCAAAATTGTATTCAAATGATTTTTTACATTTCCCCGTTAAATTCACCAACTTTTTGTAGATACAAACCTTGCGTATCCCAAAACGAATCGATTAGGGAAAAAATCTTGCAAATCGGTCAACCCGTTCGCGAGTTAAATCGTCAGGAAGGAAATCTCAACTCATTTTTATTATATAGATTAACCACTGAGAAAAGTTATTTTGTTGCCCAACTGAGTGTTCCAGTGCAAGTTTTGCGGACAGTATGCTAGCGTCGCTCCAGAATGTTCAGCAAACAAACATTAAAAGTTACATTAAAACTGTGACTTTTTGTATTTTGCAAATATTTTCATTAAGTAATACAAAAATATACCCATATTCACATAGGATGATGGTTTTACAAATATTTATAGGTACCAACTGAATTTGACCCTTAGTTAGTTATAGTTTTCTAGAAATCAAAGGGGGGCGTTTTGGCCAGGTGGGGCGCATTATACCGTCTTACCCTAAATTAACAATATAAATTATAATCCACACGATGATCTTAATCAGCGACATGGCCTCAGACGTTGTTTCCTCTTTAAAAGAGACAATTCAACCAATTTGTTGAGCCATTTTCCATTAACTTATAATTTACACATTGCATAAATGGATTACTTTTATTAAAGAGGTAGGTTTTAAAACAAAAAATCAAAAATTTTGTAAGCTGAGAATTGTCGTTAAGCTTCTGCCCTCTGATAAACCCGTAAATAAAACAAAACATGGACATTATCAGGTTGCAGATCGCACCATTCCCAACCGCATTAGTTACTGATCGTGACATTCAACCACCGACTAGAGGAAATAGGCTGTGCCACTGCAAGGAGCTAGACTTTACTAAGGTGGCGCAGATCAGCGTTGCGTGCCACTAGTTATCTCTTACTCTCCCGCTAATCTTATGCAACGCAAATAGTGACGTCACTATTTGCGTTGCATAAGATCAGCGGGAGAATAAAAGAGACAACCAGTGGCACTCAACGCTGATCTGCGCCACCTTAGTAAAGTCTAGCTCATTGGTGTCACTGCACTGCGTTGTTATCAAGCACCATCCCTCAAACAAATGCACCACCCCACGCAAGCATGACCCACCCCGAAGCGAAAGCAAATCGGAAAGCAATTATGCTAACCCATGGACGACAATGAATTCGCCCGAATATAGCACACATTTTATTAGTCTCATGTGTGCATGTTCGGTCGTAAAATAAAAGTCGATGGCTGGCTTGCATTTATAAACGATCAATTGGTTACGAGCCGAATTCGATAAGAACGGGAACCGAACAGCAGGGGAAAGGATTTTTCCGATAGATACAGTCGCTTCCGTATGCTTGGTGCCCTCTGCCGTATGCGGCTCCCGGTCGGTGCCAGCGGCTTCCGTTCCGAGTTCGTGTCGATGGTCTCATATGGCGCGAAAATTAGATTTAGGCCCGGCAGTCAGTGCTTCCGATTCGAATGCCAATAACGGGGCCGCCATAATGCAATCACCAATGACGCCGGCTGCGGTGAGTTTGCGTTTGTAGACCATAAAATACATCGATTCGATCGAATTTGGCTATATGGATTTGATTTTGAGCCCGCCGAGGGAAAGGATTTGCGAGGGATGTATAAATACTTTCACTGATTGTCTTGCGTGGGTGGTTATTGTGCGGCTCGCGGCCATGGATATTTGCTGGATTTAGATAAAGCAGGGACGATGAAATGTTAATGCCCGAATGGTACGAGATTGAAAGTTGGGTATTCAATTTCAAAATTGAAATAGACAGTTGTAAATTCGACTATAAAATGCTTTTCATTTTCTTTCACTGAAGTTGATTGTTTCTTTTGATATCTTAATACTAATTTTATAAATTCACCTTACCTCAGTATTCTCCGATACTGTATGAAAAGGTTTAAATTTAATACCTTCGAATCCAAATTCTAATTAATAATTAATAATTATAATTACATTAGAATAGCAACTGTTTGCTATTGTTTGTCGTTTTGCCAAAGGCGCTAATAAACTTTACAAAAATCAAATTTTCGTCTACGATTCGATAAATTATATTGAAAAAATAACACAACACATCTGATGTAACTTGATTAACCTCCCGACTTACACTTTATTAGCAAAACGGTAACTCATCCGTATCGGCACGATCCGCGTTCCGCGTTGGCGCAACACAGATTCAAGTGTTCCCTAAGTGGACCGATTTTGGCAGCCGCACCGCAATCACAAGCGTCTGTTTTCTGTAACTTTAATCCCCCGCATCCTCCCTCACCCGAACGGAACGAACTCGGCATCATAGTTGTCAAGAGTCTACGAGGGCGCATTGCACTTGACAGTTGGTGGATTACGGTTTTTATTTGATATTAATTTGATCAAATAGATTCCGGCCTGGCGTTCGGATTGCGAGATTTGATTTATTTGCTGTATCGGGCGAATTTTTCTACCCTCGTGTCAATAGATTTCTTCTAAGCCGTGTGCTATTCCACTCGGGGGAAAAGCCTCGAACTAATGCATGCTGCAAATTGCATTTCTCTGTTACGCGCTGAATGGATGACATTGGTTTGCCGAGGCGATTATTTGGAGTGATTCCTTAGGGAGGGAATCTGATTTTGGCAGCAATTACGGACAGGGAACATGATGGCTCATGATTAATTCACTGTTAGGGATACGTTTGCTGTTTCTGTCCAAATGCTGACGTTTTAGATAAACCTGAGTGAAAAAGTGTCGAGACTTTTTAAAATCCAGGGCAAACTTTTCAGAATAGAGTTCAAATAACATCTTGATGACCATTGAATTTCAAACAAATTCAATCAAGGGTTACCTCTAAAGTTGTTCAAATATTTTTTACGTTTTCCATGTGAAGCGTTCTACAAGTATACCTCGATTATATGGATTATTTTTGCGGCCCAATTTTTTTTTCGTGATTTGGGTTTCTGAAAAGCTATTGAATATTCTATGTCATATTTTACATTGATTTTATATTTATTAGGCATTAGGGTATATTGGGGCGAAAAAAGGCCAGTAAGTAATGTTTTCGAACTTATATATGAAATCCCACATTGAATCATATGTTCGGCTGACTGGATTAATTCACCATTTTCACGTTGGAAATTCCGTTGTACTTGTATATTGCATTAATCAACAGCACCCTCGGCCACGTCCTTACAAATAAGTGGGGAAATATAACGTGTATGTTTAGGTGATCTCTGCTATATGAAAACGAGAAGTGAATTGTCAGTCTGACAGTATGAGAAGCAAGTGATGAGATAAGGTTGCCGTATTTAACTGTTCGATCTTTGCTTTAAACTTTTTCCTGCTTTTGATGCATGGAATTACGTGTAGAAGGGCAGATGACGCATTAACATCCAGCAAATTCGACCCACTTAGACGGATTTTGTTAGCAGTACCAGGAAACTGGAAGAGTTTATTTCAATGTGTGCTAAATATATAAATTTAATAAACAGGAAGGCACTGTAGTTTTTCACTGTAGAATTCGTAGAAACGTATTTTATTGTGTACATTTGTTTTTGTTGCAAACTCTACATCACTAACGTAATCTTATGCAACGTACACACCAGTCAAGCAGTTTGACGAACATTGACTCCGCCCCCAAGAAAACGCTTCGGTTGCTGCTTTGTTTGAACGTGTGTGAAGTTGTTCGAACAACCATTTGACAGTTGGCGGCTCGGTTGGAAAAAATTAAAACAGTTTGATTTTGGTTTGAATTGTCGGGGGTGGAGTCAAGGTTCGCCAAACATGTTTGAGCATTTATAGTGAAGTTGCACACACCTCCACATATTTTTTGATGGTTGGTGCTCAAGTTGGCGCTTCGGTCGTTCGTGTGTGATATTGTTGGTCGAATAAATTGATTGTTCGTGCCGCTGTTGGTAAAACTTGATAGATGTTTGAATAAACGAGAGGTGGAGTCAATGTTAGTCAAACTGCTTGATCGTGTGTACGTTCCATTAGAATGCTGTGCAAATTTGCGACTAGAAAAGGGTTACGATCTTACAAAAGCTTATCATCTGCTGAGTTGTCATAAATAGCCCAAAACATGCAAGGCAATAAATGGATATTTTTTAGTGTATTAAGAATTATTTTCATCGTATAACATAAATTTTGAGAAAAAAAAAATTGCTTCGATTATATGGAAAATTTGATTATATGGACTTTTTTGCATCGAAAAAGTCCATATAATCGAGGTATACCTGTATTTTTATGGCTCATCTCATCCAGTCAGTCATCCCAGTCGACGACGAGACAGCAACACGTACGGACCGGACGTGTTTTTTTGCTCGCGCATTTTTTCAAAGTGTTTTTTCTCGTTCGTTCGCTTTTTATGTTTTCGCTTGTCGCGTTGGCGTTATTTTCTCCCGGACCCGTCATGGGAGACTCGGTGGCCGATTCGGTCGCTGGAAAAGTGCCTAAGCGCACTGCTCTTGGAGGCGCGGGTAACCCCTCCAAGCAGCTTTTGCAGAGCAACGTGTTCTCGCCGTTGCCGCTTGATGACGCCGGCAATCCGCCGAAAAAGAGGAAGAAGCAGCAATCGCAGCTGCTGCAGGTGCAACCGGAGCGGAAGGAGAAGTGCCCGCCTGTGTTTATGAAGGGCGATCCGCCGGATTTACGCCCAAAAATTCGCCAGCTGATCGCTAAGGGGCTGAAATGTACTTTTCGGCTCTGCAGCGAGGGCGTGAAAGTGATGCCGGCCAACAGGGACCATCACCAATCCGTCGTGGAGTTCCTCGAGGTTTACAAGTATGAGTACTACACTCATAACCACCACGGCACGAAGCCGGTCAAGGCTTTGCTGCGAGGACTTTATGACATAAAGGAAGAAGAGCTCCAAGCAGAGCTTGAAAGTTGCGGACTGAAGCCAGTAGCAGTCCACAAGATCGCTCGTCACGACAAGGCGAGGAGATATCGCGACCAGCTTTACCTGATCCATCTGGAGCACGGCTCCACTACCTGGAAGGACCTGAAGCTGGTTGGCGTTATAAATTACACCGTCGTTGACTGGGAGCGATGTCGGCCAGTGCACCGCGATGTCACGCAATGCACCAACTGCTTCAATTTCGGGCACGGCACCAGGAACTGCCGCATGAAGCCGCGCTGCAACAAGTGTGGCGAACCCCATCCGACTGACGAGTGCGACAAAATGGAGGTGGCCGATCCCAAGTGCGCCAACTGTGGCGACAAACATCGGGCCACCACAAAGGGCTGCCTGCCCAAAGCGAGCCGAGTTCCTGGAAATCCGGAAGAAGGCTTCCACCAGGACCATTCCGAAGAAGAACCGTGTTCCTGTAATCAATGAGGTGAACTTTCCAGCCATCCCGGCTTCCCGTCGTGTGATTCCAATACTCCCACCGCTACAACCGCACAAGCGACTGGCAGCGGCAGCTGCATCGGTCCAAGCTCCAACATCGTCGGCACCATCCACCAGCGAATGGCCCCCGCTCCCTCCTCCTGGGTTCCGTCGGCAGTCGGAGAACGAAGCCGTCCCACCGGAGGAATCTGCCCCGCTGTACACTCCGGAGCAACTGATGCCGATCTTCGCGCAGCTCGCCACTCGACTGCGCGGCTGCAAAACCCGATTCGACCAGGTATTCACACTTGGCATGTTCATCATTGAAAATGGCTGCTAGGGTGGGCCTGGTCAACTGGAACGCTTGCTCGCTAAAGAGCAAAACAATCGAGCTGAGGGATTTCCTTGAGGAGAAGGAAATAGACGTGGCGTTCATCACCGAAACGCACCTAAAACCGAAGGTGAACGCCAACACTCCGGACTTTCGAATCCTGCGACTAGACCAGCCGACCAGGGGAGGTGGTGTGGTCTTCGCTCTTCGCTACAACATCAACTGTCGCCTGCTGCCAAACTTCCAGCTCAGTGTCATTGAGGCCATCGGTGTCGAAATCACCACTTCGGTCGGCGCAATCGTGCTCATCGTGGCGTACTGTCCAACTGAAGCCAAAGCCGGCGATGGATCATCGGCTGCCCTTCGGAGGAACATCGTCAAGCTGACGCGGAGGCAAGGTCAGTATATCATTGCCGGCGACCTGAATGCCAAGCATCAAGCCTGGGGCAACAGTCGCGGCAATCAAAACGGCACCATCTGGGGCAACGACATGGAGGAAGGCCACTACACGATCTTGAGCCCGGATTCCCCCACTCGGCTGAGTCGGTCTGGTGTCCACGCAACCCTCGACCTCTACATAACAAACCCGAGTGACCACGTCTTGCAGCCGGTTGTCTACCAGGAGCTCAGTTCGGATCACTATCCGGTGGTGGCGAAACTGGGCTCCTCGGTCAATCGGCACCAGCAGTTACGGCGGAACTATCATCGAGTGAACTGGCAGCGGTTCCAGCAGTGCGTCGATAACACCGTCGACTACGAGGTGCGTCCGGAGACGCCGGAAAGTATCGATCGTCAGCTGTGCGCCATCGAAGAGGCAATCTCGGTGGCCAGAGAGCAGCATGTCCCGACGGCTCGGCAGGTAAGCAACTCCTTAAACATCGATACACTCACCAAAAATTTGATTCGATTGCGGAATGTCACTCGCAGGCAGTTTCAGCGTACTGGACTGCAAGAGCGCAAGGCACGCTGCAATCGAATCACAAAAAATATATCAAGGCCAGAATGGTGGACCTCAAAAATAACGACTTCTCGAAAATAACGCACTCTCCCAGATTATGCTAAGCCGTTCTGGAAAATGACCAAAATACTAAAATCTAAGCCTCGGCCCATTCCACGTTTGATCCCACTAGACGATAATGGCTCTAAGGATCGCTTTATAACTCCTGCAGAGAAGGTCGCTGAAAAAGGTCGTCACTTCGTCAGCTCACACAATCTTGGGCAGAACATCGTCAGTCCACACGAAGCAGCCGTCAACGAGCATGCAAACAACATCCATTTGATTCCCAACGACTTCTCGGAGGAGCTGGAGATCTCAGCTGACGAATTGACGGCCTATATCAAATCGTCTAGGAACATGAAGGCCCCAGGCTTCGACAGCATCCTGAATCTCGAGCTCAAACACATGAGTGCTCTGTTCTTTGAGCATCTCTCGCTGATCTTTAATCAGTGTCCCCGGCTCAGCTACTTCCCATCGTCCTGGAAGTCAGCGAAAGTCATCCCCATCCGGAAGCCTGGGAAGGATCCTTCCTCCCCCAAAAGTTATCGACCCATCAGCCTTCTCTCAGGGTTATCCAAGCTATTCGAAAAAGCTATTCATCATCGGTTACTTGAGTCTGCCGAAAATCTCAACATCTTGCTCGAGGAACAGTTTGGTTTCCGACGCGGTCGGTCAACTGTACACCAACTGACTCGAGTTACCAACGTCCTCAGACGGAACAAGTTTGTCTCAAAAACATCCGCCATGGCCTTACTCGATGTCGAGAAGGCATTTGACAATGTATGGCATGATGGCCTGGTGTACAAACTACAGCGCTACGGTCTTCCCAGCTACCTGGTGAAAATCATCAGCAATTACCTGTCGGCAAGGACATTCCGGGTCTCAATCAGCGGAGGCAGTTCCAATGCGCACAACATCGTCGCAGGCGTCCCCCCGGGCAGCATCCTCGGGTCTCTGCTCTTCAATCTGTTCACCTCCAACATGCCAGAACCTCCAGAAAGCGGCATTCTGTCTCTGTTCGCAGATGACACCTCCATCGTCTACAACGGTAGAGTGATCAGAGCGCTAGTGGCAAAACTCCAACGAGGCCTGGATGCCCTGACAGAGTACCTCACCAGCTGGAAGATCTGTATCAACGCGGCGAAGACCCAGGTCATCATTTTCCCCTACTCCAAATCCCCTAAACTTGTTCCGCCTGGGGACTGTAAAATCATCCTCAATGGCACGACTGTGGAATGGGCCAATGAGGCCGACTACCTTGGCTTGACCCTCGACAGCAAGCTTATTTTCAGGCAACAGGTTGACAAAACGGTGACAAAGTGTAACGTCTTGTTGAAACTACTGTACCCTTTGATCAACCGCCCGTCGTCATTGTCCCTGAAAAATAAGCTTGCTGTCTACAAACAAATCATCCTCCCTGTGATCGAATATGGCATGCCGGTCTGGGAGAGCTGCGCTAAAACCCACCACCTCAAACTTCAACGGGTCCAAAACAAATTCCTGAGGATGATCCTCAACACCCCTCCCAGGACAAGAACATCCGAGGTCCACCGTCTGGCCGGAATAAAAACCTTACATGAACGCTTTGGTGAGTGTAAAGAAAAGTTTAGGGTCCGTTGCTTGCACTCGGACCAAGAAGCGCTTAGGGCGCTAGTTCCAATCTAGGTTATCAAATTTTTATTGTAAATATTAGTGTACATAGTAGTTAGGTTATCAAATTTTAAAAAACACACTAGCGCCTCCTGAAGGCCGTCATGATACATTATATTTTAAAAATTAAGTAGAAACATAAAAATAATAATAATAATAATAATTAAAATTGAAGTTGGAGGGCCGATCACTGTACATGTCAAAAATAATTGTAGAACAAAAAATGTGTAAATAAACCAGAATTTTACTACTTTCTACTATTTTTATGGCTCAGAACTTTAAAAAAAAGTTTTGTTAACAATCAGGCTTTTTAACGAGTTTATTTGTGTGCTTTGATTGCAGTGTTCCCCAAAGTTTTCATTATTTTTTTTCAAAAAAAAAACTGGAAAGCTTGGAGCTCCCCATTAAATGAAACAATCAGACTTAAAATAGAAATTGACCATAGTATAAGGGGAAAGAGTCGTTTGGCCGAAACCCATTTGGCTGAATGCCACTAGACCGAGCAAACCATTAGGCCAAAACCCATCTGGCCGAAAGACATTTGGCCGAATTGATCACTTGACCGAATATGACATTTGGCCGAATAGGACATTTGCTCGAATAGGATATTTGGCCGAAAAGGACATCTGGCCGAAAAGGACATCTGGCCGAAAGAGTCATTTGACTGTGAAAAGTGAGTAGTGCGAAGTGGGTATTAAGACGTCTCACTTTTCACACCCTATTTCTCATTTAAGTATTGAGAAGTAAAACGTCTCAATTTTCACACCCTATTTCTTACTTTTCAAATGACCGCAAAGCCATTCCATACTCCCGGAGGCAGTTCCCCATGTCTTGGATACGCTTTGCTCGCTTTATGAAAGACCAGCGCTGCTTATCCTTGCTCTTCTTAACAAAATTCGTTCTGTTGTTGCACAGAAATGCGATAAATTAGAAACTCTTATCGATTTCGGTATGGCAGTTCAAAATCTCTGCGTCCACTTTGAAGCAACCGGTCAACATGCGCATCTTTCAAATCCATCTCTGTAAATGAAACTTTTTGAGAAACTTCTCGTCCATGTTGAGATAGAATGGGGAACATATCTACGAATCTTTCCGGAAGTCAACTTCAACACGTTTGGCAACATCTTGTCAAATGTGGTTATATGAGCAAGTGACAGTGTACAGTGGTGTTAGTGGCAAAAGTGTATCAGAAAGAAACTCGAAACCGAAACATCGGGGAATGGTCCACGCATACTCTGACGGAATAGAGGAGGTGTGGCTAAAAGAAATGCTGTGCTACGCGTGTATGAAACAAGGACATGGACTTCAGGAGTGTGGATTGTTTAAGTCTTTAATAGATCGTTGGAAGTTGGAAGCCAGACTAACGGGCTATGCCGAAATTGTCTGTGTGGTCACGGAAGAAACGGATTAAACGGGTGTCAAAGCCGTCATCATTCTCTATTTTACTCGGTGAGAAGTGACACTTCTCTCACCCGTACACCGCAAATAGCATACGGCGAGAACCAAACTCACCGATAGATGAATCAACAGGTATTCTTCCGGATCATTTTGATTACTCTCTTTGGATCCAGTGCAGACGTCAACATATTTGCGTTCTTGGACGACGCGTCTGAGCTGATGTAATTTGAGGACCAACTCGGTGTTGGCGGTGAAAACCGACCACTGTGCCTTATGTAGACAGGCAATGTGACTCGTATGGAATCAGCATCCCAGCAGTTGTCTTCGTCGATAGCTGCGACAGGCGGTCAGAAGAGATGTGCTTTGGAAGATGTGCGCACCGTTATGGAGTTCTCTATTCCGAAACAAACGGCCCTATACGGTGAACTAGGAGAGAGAGATACGATCATCTTCGTGGGCTGCCGAAAGCGAGCTATGTAGATCGTTCCTTGGATTCTCATAGGAGTGAACAATCTGAACTGTATTCTGCCAGTAAAAGTGAAGGAAGGTAATAGTCGTGCACCTGTCGAGGCAAAAACAAGATTGGGTTGGTGTGTATACGGAGGACATGCAGAACGAACCGTAGCCCGACCACTAAACTTCCACTTGTGTGAATGTACCAGCGATGAAGATCTGCACAACACGGTGAAACATTACTTCACAATAGAGGAAGTCGCCACTAAATTTAAGGATCTGTTTTCAGAAGAAAAGAAACGCGTGCAACAGATTTTGAAGGAAACAAGCACGAGAAACGGAAACTGATACGAAACGGGCTACTGTGGAAATGCATTAGCCGCTAGCGTATGGCAGCATATGTCATTTTGTCGAATATTTCATTAATCCGAATAGGTCATTTGGCCGAATAGCCTATTGGGCTGAATACGTCATTTATCCAAATAGGTCATTTTTGACGTCTCATTTCTCACATCTCAATCATCATTTCACTTCTCAATAATGCTAAGAGAGACGTCTCTATTCTATCTCCGCTCTTTTCACTTTTCATAGTGAGATGTAATAAGTGGAATATAAAAAGAGAGGGAAGGGAGAAGAAGGACGTCTCACTTCTCACTTCTCACTGTGAAAAGTGAGAAGTGAGAAATGAGTAGTGAGAAGTGAGATGTCTTTTTTCTCATTTCGCACTAATAATTTCTCACTTCTCTTTGTAAAAAGTTAGAAGTCCGAAGTCAGTTGTGGTGATATGTTTCACTACTAATTTCGCATCTCTTACTTTTCACAGTAAAAAAGTGAGAAATTTATTAGTGCGAAGTGAGGATATAGTGAGACATCGAAGTGCGAGGTGAGACATTATTAGTGAGACGTGAGAAAAAATATTTCACTGTGAAAAGTGGGAAGTGCGAAGTGAGTAGTGAGAGGTCTCACCTCTTATTTCGTACCACTCACTTTCCACAGTAAGAAGTGAGAATTGAGAAAGGAGTAGTAAGAAGGGAAAAGTGGGACGTCACCGAAGCCATACGCGTATCGGAAGAATTGCGGATGATTAATTAAAACAAAGGTTTCGAGCAAAGAGCCTGGCTGTCGAACAAGGAAAAAGTGCTACGTAGTCTAGGTCCATAACCATCCGGTGATAAGAACATCGATCCAGACAACAAGTAGTTTGAACGTATAATAAGGTTGCCGTGGATGACTAAGAAGGATGAACTTTGTTTAGCTACAGCAGTACAAGAACCAATTCAAAAATTAATTGATGAGGTGAAAAGACCCTCGAAAAGGCAAATGCTGAAGTGCTTAATGGCTTTCTTTGATATTCTGGGCTTGTGAAATGACTTTCTTGTTCCTGGAAAAGCGCTGTTGCAAGATATCTGGCGAAGTAGAACACATTGGGATGAAAAAGATGATGATGCAGCATTTGAAAAAGGAGTTCGACCATACAGCACTATCAGAAGCTTCAGCTGCACATATTCGTCGACGACAGTGATGTGGCCTACGCAGCCGTATCACAATTCCGAATAACAAATCTGGACAACCCCAATCTAAAACCGTTATCGGTACCCAGATTAGAGTTATAAGCTGCAGTGTTGGGAATCCGTTTAATGTAGTTTGTCGAAGAAAGTCACATCGTTAAGATTCAGCAACGTTTTGTCTGGATTCGGGAACTGTTCTTGCTCGGTTGCGTGCAGCTCATCGAAAATATAAGCAGTTCGTGGCGAGTTGCTGACAGCGTCCGAGGTTCGCGAATGGCAATGGGTGCCATCAAAACTTAATCCAGCAGATTTGGCCACTAAATGGGGCTACGCTCAAGATGTGAATGGCGCTTGGCTCAGCGGACCAGAGTTCCTGAAGAATCCGTAATCTGAATGGCAAAACCAGAAAACGGCTTTGCTGTCTACAGCTGAAGATCTGCGTCCGTGTTATATGCATCACATAGTGACTATGCCAGTTATGATATTTGAGTTGGAGCGATTTTCTCGCTTGCCGCGGCTAATTAGGTCGGCGGCGTACATCCATTGCAGTATCGTTAAATGGAGTTAAAAGACAAAGGGTAAAAAGTCGATCGCTGGTTACTTGAAGTCGGGAGAACTGCAAAATGGTTCACGGACGATAACCTACATAACGCAATGGCAAGCTTTCCCGGATGAAATGGTTCTGCTCACGTGAAATCAGCAAAGGTCGGAGGAGCAACAAGTGCAGAGCCTTCTGTAAAGGCTGTCACCAATGTTGGATGAATCTGGGACACTCAGCAGCAGCTTCGAACGGGTATACCCCGTTAGGCATCAGTACGTTAGGCATAAGGACGTTAGACGTAACGGACGATAGGCATAATGTACGTTAGGCATAATTGACGTAAGGCATAAAATGATCCACACGGTTAGAAAAAAGTACCTAATTTTAGGTACTTTTTTCTCTTGCATCTCCCTTCCTCTTCCCATTGTTGTCATAAAATGAAGAGCAAAACCACTCAACAAGGGCATTAAAGTGTGGGAACCCAACGTTGAGTAATCTCATGTTTACAAAAGTTGAGTGAAATTTACATAACTTTTGGTTAGTTTCTATTTAAAATTAAGTTTATTTTGCGTACTATTAAGTGAATTTCACTTAATTCCAAGAAAAAATTACTTAATTTTAGGTTCCCACACTGAACCCCCGATTTGAATGAAAAGTACTTTAGGTACTTTTTTCTAACCGTGCAAAGAACATGTGACATAAAGAAGGCAGAATTATGCCAAACGTCCATTATGCCTAACGTACTTATAACTAACGTCTTTATGCCTAACGTCGCGGACCCGCTTCGAACGTAACTGAGACTACCAAGTTTCCTAACATTCTATTCAAGAGAAATCGATTCAGCTTTCATCTGTTGGACGGATACATACCTTAGCTAAAGGGTTGCATCTATAAGGCAAAACCGAATGTGCCAAGACTGGCTCCACTACCGTCAGCGCGATTGGCATCGTTCCAGAGGCAATTTACCTACACGGGCATCGATCTCTTCGTACCAATATTGGTGAAAGCTGATAGGAGTACAGCGAAGCGGTGGGTTGCTGTATTCACCTGCCTCACCATTCGTGCTGTCCACGTTGAGATGATGCACAATCTCAGTAAAGAGTCCTGCATCAAGACCATCCATAAATTCGTTGTCCGCCGTGAATCACCACCAGCTACGATCTATTCTAACAACAGGACCACCTTTACCAGAATCTTTTTTCCTCCCGGCACACCTCACATGAGTGATGCCTGGAAGCAAATGGTACGTTCGATCAAAGCAGCCATGGATGTGGCGTTCAACAGTCACGAAAAGCTGGACGACGAAACGTTAGTAGCGTTTATGGTAGAAGCAGGAGCATTAGTGAACCGACGTCCGCTGACGTACCTGCCGATCACCTCCGAAAAATGCGAAGCAATGACCCCGAATCATTTTCTGCTGGACAGTTCAAGTGGAGTACATCAGTCAACAGAAGGCGACGTAGTGGCCGTTTTGCGGAATTCATGGAATCAAATTCAATTTCACTTGGATACTTCTTGGAGGAGATGGATAAAAAGTACCTCCCAAGAACTGGGAACGAGGCCGTATACACGTGATTAAGGGGAGAGATGGGAGACGTCATCTGGCTCTAGTTGAAACTGTGAGGAGGTTGATACGAAGGCCTGTGGCTAAGTTGGCAATATTGGACGTACATAAGATGGTGCGGGCAGCAGGGACTATGTCCAAGGGCTTGACGATCCCTCCCCAGGCCATCTGCGAGTTGTGGGGCTTGCCTAGGATGTGGTGGGGTTTGACAGTGGGCCCTGTTAAACCTCTATAAAAAGCTGCATGTATCCGCAAGTAGGCTCCACCAAAGCGACCGTGTGCCGCTCAAAGCGCACAAGCCCAAGTCCTGGTGTTAGGTGGGACGCTAAACAGCCCTGACACGATGGCCCTCCGACGAGACAGGAGGTTTGCGCAGGCCCAATAAGCCGCATAGAAAACCAATCATTACGAACAATATAAGAGATAATGCGACTCGATATAATCGGAAAAGACCTAGGCGACGAATACAGGATCACGATTGGAAGCTTGGAACATGGAATTGCAAGTCGCTAGGTTTCGCAGGTTGCGACAGGATGATCTACGATGAATTACATCCCCGCAACTTCGACGTCGTGGCGCTGCAGGAGATTTGCTGGACAGGACAGAAAGTGTGGAAAAGCGGGCATCGAGCGGCTACCTTCTACCAAAGCTGTGGCACCACCAACGAGCTGGGAACCGGCTTCATAGTGCTGGGTAAGATGCACCAACGCGTGATTGGGTGGCAGCCAATCAACGCAAGGATGTGCAAGCTGAGGATTAAAGGCCGTTTCTTCAACTATAGCATCATCAACGTGCACTGCCCACACGAAGGGAGACCCGACGACGAGAAAGAAGCGTTCTACGCACAGCTGGAGCAGACATACGATGGATGCCCACTGCGGGACGTTAAAATCGTCATCGGTGACATGAACGCACAGGTAGGAAGGGAGGAAATGTATAGACCGGTCATCGGACCGGATAGTCTGCACACCGTATCGAATGACAACGGCCAACGATGCATAAACTTCGCAGCCTCCCGCGGAATGGTAGTCCGAAGCACCTTCTTTCCCCGCAAAAATATCCACAAGGCCACATGGAGATCACCTAACCAAGAAACGGAAAACCAAATCGACCACGTTCTAATCGACGGTAAATTCTTCTCCGACATCACGAACGTCCGCACTTACCGCAGTGCGAATATTGGATCCGACCACTACCTCGTTGCAGTATGCCTGCGCTCAAAACTCTCGTCGGTGTACAACACGCGTCGAAGTCGCGTCGGCTTAACATTGGGCGGCTACAAGACGGTAAACTAGCCCAAGGATACGCGTAGCAGCTGGAAGTGGCACTCCCAACGGAAGATCAGCTAGGCGCAGCATCTCTTGAAGATGGCTGGAGAGATATTCGATCCGCCAGTGGTAGCACCGCAACCGCTGCACTTGGCACGGTGCGCCCGGAGCAGAGAAACGACTGGTATTACGGCAAATGTGAGCAGTTAGTGGAAGAGAAGAATGCAGCATGGGCGAGATTGCTGCAACACCGAACAAGGGTGAACGAGCCTGATATAAACGGGCGCGGAACAGACAAAACTCGATTTTCCGGAGGAAAAAGCGCCAGCACGAAGATCGAGACCGTGAAGAAAGGGAGCAACTGTACCGCACTAATAACGCACGAAAGTTCTATGAGAAGTTAAACCGTTCACGTAAGGGCCACGTGCCACAGCCCGATATGTAAGGACATAAACGGGAACCTTCTTACGAACTAGCGTGAGGTGATCCAAAGGTGGCGGCAGCACTACGAAGAACACCTGAATGGCGATGTGGCAGACGAAGATGGCGGTATGGTGATGGACCTGGGAGAACGCGCGCAGGACATAATTCTACCGGCCCCGGATCTCCAGGAAATCCAGGAGGAGATTGGCCTGCTGAAGAACAACAAAGCCCCTGGGGTTGACCAACTACCAGGAGAGCTATTTAAATACGGTGGTGAGGCACTGGCTAGAGCGCTGCACTGGGTCATTACCAAGATTTGGGAGGAGGAAGTTTTGCCGCAGGAGTGGATGGAAGGTGTCGTGTGTCCCATCTACAAAAAGGGCGATAAGCTGGATTGTAGCAACTACCGCGCAATCACATTGCTGAACGCCGCCTATAAGGTAATCTCCCAAATTTTATGCCGTCGACTAGCACCAACTGCAAGGGAGTTCGTGGGGCAGTACCAGGCGGGTTTTATGGGCGAACGCTCCACCACGGACCAGGTGTTTGCCATTCGCCAAGTACTGCAGAAATGCCGCGAATACAACGTGCCCACACATCATCTATTCATCGACTTCAAAGCCGCATATGATACAATCGATCGGGACCAGCTATGGCAGCTAATGCACGAACACGGTTTTCCGGATAAACTGACACGGTTGATCAAAGCGACGATGGATCGGGTGATGTGCGTAGTTCGAGTTTCAGGGGCATTCTCGAGTCCCTTCGAAACCCGCAGAGGGTTACGGCAAGGTGATGGTCTTTCGTGTTTGCTATTCAACATCGCTTTGGAAGGTGAAATACGAAGAGCAGGGATTAACACGAGTGGTACAATTTTCAATAAGTCCGTCCAGCTATTTGGTTTCGCCGACGACATAGATATTATGGCACGTAACTTTGAGAAGATGGAGGAAGCCTACATCAGACTGAAGAGGGAAGCTAAGCGGATCGGACTAGTCATCAACACGTCGAAGACGAAGTACATGATAGGAAGAGGTTCAAGAGAAGACAATGTGAGCCACCCACCGCGAGTTTGCATCGGTAGTGACGAAATCGAGGTGGTAGAAGAATTTGTGTACTTGGGCTCACTGGTGACTGCCGAAAATGACACCAGCAGAGAAATTCGGAGACGCATAGTGGCTGGAAATCGTACGTACTTTGGACTCCGCAAGACGCTCCGATCGAATAGAGTTCGCCGCCGTATCAAACTGATTATCTACAAAACGCTAATCAAACCGGTAGTCCTCTACGGACACGAGACCTGGACGATGCTCGTGGAGGACCAACGCGCACTTGGAGTTTTCGAAAGGAAAGTGCTGCGTACCATCTATGGTGGGGTGCAGATGGCGGACGGTACGTGGAGGAGGCGAATGAACCACGAATTGCATCAGCTGCTGGGAGAACCATCCATCGTTCACACCGCGAAAATCGGACGACTGCGATGGGCCGGGCACGTAGCCAGAATGTCGGACAGTAACCCGGTGAAAATGGTTCTCGACAACGATCCGACGGGCACAAGAAGGCGAGGTGCGCAGCGGGCAAGGTGGATCGATCAGGTGGAAGATGACTTGCGGACCCTCCGTAGACTGCGTGGTTGGCGACGTGTAGCCATGGACCGAGCCGAATGGAGAAGACTCTTATATACCGCACAGGCCACTTCGGCCTTAGTCTGAATAAATAATAATAATAACATGTGATGGTGATGGTAAAACCAAGGGCCCCGTACGCCTGTCCTTAGCGAACTAAGTTTGTGTACTGTGCATCGCAGCTTAGAACCGGTATTACGTCGCAATCCTTAATGTGAACATATTTATATTCGATTAGTTACTGTAAATAAATTCTTTTTCTAGTCGCTATAATCAAGCAGGTATCTCAAGCATACCACATACATTGGCTGCATGATTGAGTGTTTGGTTTTGATAAAATATCGAAAGCAAAAGTGTGCAAAAAATGCCTCGCCATAACAAAAAGGTGGTAGAGAATTAACACGCTTGTACACATTTAGAACCAAATCCAGATGTCACACATGTCGGGGTAGGGCTTATAATTGTCCACCAATGAGATAACTTTTAAATTAAGCATCAATTTGAATCAAAGTGTTCGGAATTCGAAGTAAATTTTACCATGTATGTTTGGCAGAATAAAATCATTCGGTATTGATAGTTACAATCAATAAAATATGATTATTAAGCGCCAAAATGAAAGTTCCATTCTTTTGCTACTCGATGGAAACAATTGGCTCATTAAAATATTTTAACTCACTCGTCATAAGACGAGATTGTACCATCCCATTTAATTCCACCACTTGATTTTACCTTGACAAATACGTATTTCGACCTCAACAGTAAGGTCATCTTCAATGTCTCGTACTTGACAGACACTAAAGACGACCTTACTATTGAGGTCGAAATACGTATCTGTCAAGGTACAATCAAGTGGTGGAATTAAATGGTATGGTAAAACTAGTCTTATGATAAGTGAAAACATTCCACGAAAAAGCTCAAGCTGTTTTAACATTGTGTCATAAAGTCCTCCAAAGTAAAAAATGCTTAAGTAGTCGGAATGATGAAATTCATTTTCCGTTTCACCATTTTTGTGCCCCACTTATTTTCAGCGGAAATTTTCAGTTAGCAGTTACAAAAAATGTATGGCCGCAACGGAATTTGAACCTATAGAAGATTGACAAAAATGGCATTGGGATGCGCTAATAAATTAATACTGCTTATAAAATTTAAGTTGTTTATCCATAAAGGCTACTCTTATGTAGTGGCATTCTAGAAGCACCGAAATGAATGAAAGAGTGATAAAACGAGGAAATTATCAACTTTTCGTGGCAATGGAAGTAAGCAAAAATTGATTATGTTACCACTCATCAGACCTTCTTTCTTTCTCGCAAAACCATTTCTCGAAAATCTAAGGTAAGGTTTATTGTGACTAGTTAGCGAGTAGGAGTATTGGAAAACGTGGATAGAAGAAAATATTTCCTTATTACATATTAAATAATATTATCGATATGGACAAAACCGCAAACTAGTATTACATGAATCGTTGCAAAAAAATATTATCTAGCATTACATATTTTGCAATTTCACATCCATTTAGGCCACTTCATAAGAACAATAAACCGCAAGAGCAAAAAGTCGCACCCCACTATTGATAAAACCTTAGGTATGTGCATGTATTCGCAGCCCAACCTTTAGGGTGAATAAAATTCATGATAATAAGTACAACAAAACGTCCTCGGCTTGTATCCCTTCCGCCCTTCCACCGAGCATCCCTCGTAACCCACACGACAGGACCGTGACAGCTCGGGATTCCACGACATGGCTGTCCGCAGTCGTGCTGCAGAGAGCGAACAACACGTCGGAGATGTCATTCATTATTAAAATAAATTACGCCTAAGCACATTCATATTAATAATCCTCCCTTTGTCACAGCACAGAAGGGAAAGATTTTCCAATAACAGCGCGTTATTATTGTTTGAACTTAAATCTCACCCTCGCCTCGCTCGCCCGTCTGTCGGGGATCGTATCGGAAGTGCGGATTGCGTTGTGGTGTACCTACCGACTGGTTCCGAACCGAAGAGGCTTCGTCCGCCGCACCGTGGCCTTGCCAAAAAAAGGGGGAAAACCAAAGAAGTGTAATAAAACAACGGGAAAAGTGGGAAAAACGCATGCATTTTTGTGCAAATAGGAGAAATGATGCTAAAAGCATGTTCATGTTCTGGAAGGCATCAGCCGGCAGCAATGAGTGCTGCCATCCAAAAGTTAGTCGATGAATTCCGAGGGGACGGGACAGTTCAGTCTTCCATGATGGATGCTGGATTCTTTGGCTTGTGCTAGCTTGTTCCCCTCCATATTAACTTTTCAGGGGTCACTCACCCTTGATTCTGGTTCGACATCATTTGCAGGGGTATTTGAAGGTATTATCCGTTTCTTAAGAGACGCTTCCAGTTGTGCATAGGCGGTGCACTCAGATCGGATATCAGTACTTCGAATGGAGAAAGATCGCCTGTAGAACATTTTGCAAGGTGATACTATCCAGAATATAAAACAATCATAAAATCACCCATTTAAAACATAGGCAACCTTAATCAGCCACTTTGTAACATTAGCTTTTATTTCAAGATTACATCTTCTTTTCAGGTTAAAGATTGATTCAGTAGAATGTGCTTACAAAGGATTTTTGGAGTAGGATCAGCTGTTAAGTACGATACCCACAAAAGGAAAATAAACAGTCCTCAAACTCTAACAAAAGTATTGTTTATTATCAAGTTTATTGTTATCCCTTATGCGGCCGACGGGGTACCCGTGTTCCTTTTTCAACTTCAAGTGGTGATATTTCAATGAATTTTTATAGCTGAAAGCTGAAACTCGGTGACATCTAAGAACTCCATAAAATGTAGCATCTGTGAGAAAATCACGTTGATACAGTGAGGAGGGACGTGGGGAGGGGCATCTGATTTTTTTACCACGTGGATGGCCGACAGGGTACCCGTGTTCCACTAAATTGATATTTTCATAACTTTAACAATTTTCAACCGATTTAGATAATTTTGACAGTTTTGGAAACAGAAACTCATATACTTTTCGCCCATTGTCGAGGTTTGCAGCTTTTGTCCATGTTTATACAAGAAATCTTTGAAGTAAGACTTAAGAGTCTACACACGTAACCGAAGGACTATCAACCAGTTTCAAATATATTACATGCTCATTGCGCTTCTTAGAATAGTCGGTGTTCACAGTATATATTCTGGGTCTCAAAAAAACACCATGGAGTGAGGCCTCAGTCATCCAAAAAATCACTGGAATAAGATCTTAAGGTCTGCCTACGTAGCCAAAGGTCTATCGTGCAAATTCTAAAACGGTACATGCTCTTTATGGTGTTTAGCATATAATGCTTTCACAGTATATGTTCCGGGTCATCTTTTCTCAAAACATGTTTGCATTCCAAGTAGTTCTTGTTGCTGTCATTGATTCCAGGTAGTCTACGAACTCCATACAGTCAAGGTCTTCGGATCAATATCCGTAGTGAAGGCAGTTAACGAAGAATAAACAAGTTCTGTGACCCCTTCTTGGTATATGTTTGTATTCCAAGTAGTTATTGTTGTTGTCGTGGGCTCCAGGTAGTCTACGAACTCCATAGAGTCAAGATCTGTGGATCAACCTCAGTAACGGAGGCAGTTATTGAAGAATAAACAAGTTGTGTGACCCCTTCTTGGTATTTGTTTGTATTCCAAGTAATTCTTGTTGTTGTCATTGGTTCCAGGTAGTCTACAATTTCCATAAATTCAAGGTCTGTGGATCAACCTCCGTAATGGAGGCAGTTATTGAAGAATAAACAAGTTGTGTGACCCCTTCTTGATATATATCTGTTTTTCATGTAGTTCTTGTTGTTGTCGTGAGTTCCAGGTAGTCTACGAACTCCATACAGTCAAGGACTTCGGGTCAATCTCCGTAATGGAGGCAGTTATCGGAGAATAAACAAGTGCATGACCCCTTCTTGGTATATATTTGTATTCCAAGTAGTTCCTGTTGTTGTCGTGAGTTCCAGGTAGTCTACGAACTCCATACAGTCAAGGTCTTCGAATCAATCTCCGTAATGGAGGCAGTTATCGAAGAATAAACAAATTTTGTGACCCCTTCTTGGCATATGTTTGTATTCCTAGTAATTCTTGTTGTTGTCGGGGGATCTAGGTACCCGAACAGCACAAGTCAGGTAAAATAGGTTGCAGCAACTTGTTTGTGACTAAATCTGGTCACATACGAGTTGCAATAACCTAAGTGGAACATGTGTGCTGCTAAGGTAGTCTACGAACTCCATAGATCCAAGGTTGGTGGATCAACCTCCGTAATGGAGGCAGCTATTGAAAAATAAACAAGTTTTGTGACCCCTTCTTGGCAAATGTTTATTTTTCTCGTAGTTCTTGTTGTTGTCGTGAGTTCCAGAGAGTCTACGAACTACATACACTCAAGGTCTTCGGATCAATCTCCATAATGGAGGCGTTTATCGAAAAATAAACAAGTTTTGTGACCCCTTCTTGGCAAATGTTTATTTTTTATGTAGTTATTGTTGTTGTCGTGAGTTGCAGGTAGTCTACAAACTCCATACAGTCAAGATCTTCGGATCAATCTCCGTAATGGAGGCAGTTATCGAAGAATAAACAAGTTGCGTGACCCCTTCTTGGTATATGTTCGTATTCCAAGTGATTCTTGTTGTTGTCGTGGGCTCCAGGTAGTCTATGAACTCCATAGAGTCAAGGTCTGGGGGTCAACCTCAGTAACGGAGGCAGTTATTGAAGAATAAACAAGTTTTGTGACCTCTTCTTGATATATGTTTTTATTCCAAGTAGTTCTTGTTGTTGTCGTTGGCTCCAGGTAGTCTACGAACTCCAAAGATTCAGGGTCTGTGGATCATCCTACGTAATGGAGGCAGTTCTTCTTCTTATTCTTCTTATTGGCATTACATTCCCACACTGGGACAGAGCCGCCTCGCAGCTTAGTGTTCATTAAGCACTTCCACAATTATGACCTGCGAGGTTTCTAAGCCAGGTTACCATTTTTGCATTCGTATATCATGAGGCTAACACGATGATACTTTTATGCCCAGGGAAGTCGAGACAATTTCCAATCCGAAAATTGCCTAGACCGACACCGGGAATCGAACTCAGCCACCCTCAGCATGGTCTTGCTTTGTAGCCGCGCGTCTTACCGCACGGCTAAGGAGGGCCCCCAAAGATTCCAGGTAGAGTTCCAGGTAGTCTACGAACTCCATACAGTCAAGGTCTTCGAATCAATCTCCGTAATGGAGGCAGTTATCGAAGAATAAACAAATTTTGTGACCCCTTCTTGGCATATGTTTGTATTCCTAGTAATTCTTGTTGTTGTCGTGGGCTCTAGGTAGTCTACGAACTCCATAGATCCAAGGTCGGTGGATCAACCTCCGTAATGGAGGCAGTTATTGAAGAATAAACAAGTTGTGTGACCCTTCTTGGTATATGTTTGTATTTCATGTAGTTCTTGTTGTTGTCGTGAGTTCCAGGTAGTCTACGAACTCCATACAGTCAAGATCTTCGGATCAATCTCCGTAATGGAGGCAGTTATCGAAGAATAAACAAGTTGCGTGACCCCTTCATGGTATATGTGTGTATTCCAAGTAGTTCTTGTTGTTGTCGAAGACTCCAGGTAGTCTACGAACTCCATACAGTCAAGGTATGGGGTTCGACCTTTGTAACGGAGGCAGTTATTGAAGAATAAACAAGTTGTGTGACGCCTTCATGGTATTTGTTTGTATTCTAAGTAGTTCTTGTTGTTGTCATTGGTTCCAGGTAGTTTACGAACTCCATAGAGTCAAGGTCTGTGGATCAATCTTCGTAATGGAGGCAGTTATCGAAGAATAAACAAGTTTTGTGACCCCTTGGTATATGTGTGTACTTCAAGTAGTTCTTGTTGTCGTGGGCTCCAGGTAGTCAACGAACTCCATAGATTCAAGGTCTGTGGATCAACCTCCATAATGGAGGCAGTTATTGAATAATAAACCTGTTGTGTGACCCCTTCTTGGTATATGTTTGTATTTCATGTAGTTCTTGTTGTTGTCGTGAGTTCCAGGTAGTCTACGAACTCCATACAGTCAAGATCTTCGGATCAATCTCCTTAATGGAGACAGTTATCGAAGAATAAACAAGTAGCGTGGCCCTTTCTTGGTATATGTTTGTATTCCAAGTGATTCTTGTTGTTGTCGTGGGCTCCAGGTAGTCTACGAACTCCATAGAGTCAAGGTCAGTGGATCAACCTCCGTAACGGATGCAGTTATTGAAGAACAACTGGGAAGGACGGAAGATAGCGGTTTTCCTCCAAAACCTTTTTAGAACTTAATCTATCACATGTTGTGCATATGCATAATCGAGTTTCAGACATAGTAATTAATTTCCACTCCGGGTGGCTCAATACCCGGAACATAGGCAATTAACTTTGAATGTACTTAACTCGAAAGGCGATCTCTCTTCGCTTATGTGGTCGGGTTGGGATCTGACGACCAACTGGCACAATCTCACACAATCCTACTTCATCGAGCGCCGTTGGTGATGAAGCAAGTGTGTAGGAGCTCATCCTACTTGGTTGGCATTGTACAAAAACATATATGAGAGAGTTAGTTCTAAGGATGTATTGCGAGAGTTCGGCTACATGCCCGGTGCTGTGAATTTGGTTTCATCAGTACCCGCTAAGCTGCGGAGGACGACGGAGGTCCTTCGTAGCTTAATAGGGAAAGCACCTGTCTAGCGTACTGCTTTGGTATGCAATCTTTTCTATGTACCACAAAGGGCATGTAACACTTTTGAAAAAATCTGAAAGATCTTTGGTTACTCGTGTAGATCTTAAGGCCTTTTCCAGGGTTTTCTTGGATTACCATGAACTTATGCAATAAAGGCGTTCTATTCTATGTACCACAAAGGGCATGTACCAGTTTTGAAACAATCTAAAAGATCTCTGGTTACGAGTGTAGATCTTGAGGCCTTTTCCAGGATTTTCTTGGATGACCATAAACATATGCAATGAAAGCGCTCTTTTCTATGTACCACAAAGGGCATAAACCACTTTTGAAACAATCTAAAATATCTCTGGTTACGCGTGTAGACCTGAAGGCCTTTTCCAGGGTTTTCTTGGATGACCATGAACATATGCAATGAAGGCGACAGAGGACTTATCCGAGAGATTTCTTCGATAGCGCAGAACATATGTAGTGATCACATTTGATTTCAAGATGCGCAAAGAGCATGTACCACTTTTGAGAGAAGTCCATAGACCCATGGTTACGAGTGTAGACCTTAAGGCCTTACTCCAGAGATTTCTTGGATGACTCGGAACATATACTGTGAACGCATTCTATGCTAAGTACCACAAAGAGCAAGTACCGTATTTGAATTTGCATAATAGGCCTTTGGTTACGCGAGTAGATCTTTAGGCTTTACTCCAGAGATTTCTCGGATGACTAAGACCTCATTTCAGGGATTTTTGCATTACCCGAAGGATATACTGTGAATACCTTCAATTATAAGAAGCGCAAAGAGCTTGTAGCATATTTGAAACTGGTTGAATGGCTTTTGGTTACGCGTGTAGACTCTTAAGTCTTACTTCCAGGATTTCTTGAATAACCATGGGCATAGGCTGTAAACCTTGACAATGGGCAAAAAGTATATGAGTTTCTGTTTCCAAAACTGTCAAAATTATCCAAATCGGTTGAAAATTGTTGAAGTTATGAGAATATCAATTTAGTGGAACACGGGTACCCTGTCGGCCATCCACGTGTGTTTTTTTTGTTGGCCGCATAAGGGTTATGCACATATTTGAAGAAACGGAGTAAACGCAAAATATTACCAAATTTTCTGTTATTTAAAACAGACTTCGATTTGGATGAAAGATGAGATAACTAAACCACGTTTAGTTGAATTTCGAATATTGTTGTATTTTGGCATTTATAGACTCAAAGACACCCTTACACCAAGGCATTATATTTATGCTTGGCGAAGGCCCTTACAACTCCATTACCTTCAACAGCAGATAACTCACTTTTCGAAGGGGTGATAAATGTATCGCCTAATATAATTATACCACCGCTTCCCTTTGGCCACATGCATTCACGTCCACGGATGTCCTCGTGAATGTAATTGAAAATGTTGATGCACGGGTACAAAAAAAAATATTCGTACGTGTGAAGAGAATTCATATCGAGCTGTCTGACACGTATGCAAATGAACGACTATTCCAACCGGGCAAAACATGCCATTTTGTCTGACATAATTGCTCCGTCCTATCGATTAGACTGACAAACAGCGGCAACAACAGCAACAACAACAACAGAATGGTTATTACTTCACTCGGTGTTTGTAATCTCTCCCGCCCCGCCTAGTGTAAGCTTTTCCGGAGCACTACAACCCCACCTTGTAGGATGGCCTATTTTTGACAGCTTGTTTGCGTAGCAACGCGCACTAAATTGCAACACAACCGGAACAGCTTATCGCACATATGTGGATTGTACCTGTTCGTTGTTCGGCTCACGTTACAGGCGCACCGATGATGACGATTGGACACCTGAGCAAACTTCGACCTACCAAATCAATTACCATTCGAAGCTTAAGCGCGAGCATTCGTCGGAGAGGGATCAATAATTGAATTTTCGTGTGTTATGTCATTTTTCTGCTTGTTACAACCCAAATTAGTGATACCGTTTTTCTTCCCATACTAATGCGAGGTATATGCTAATGCATTCGGAACAAGGCGGAAATTGAATTTCTGTACGAATCTATAGCTTCGCCTTTTCCGGGGATGCAAATTTTGGAATATCCATAACGAGTCACTTGTCGTTGAGTGAAGCTCAATGTTCGTATTTTAGGGAACACCACAACTGCAGCAACTTCCAACGAAATGATGATGAACCATAGCATTTTCATCCAGCGCGGTTTGTTGCATTTACCGGATGTTTGCAATTGAATAATGTACAAACGGGCATTTATATCTCCTGGAGATAATCCTCTTGAGCTCACTCAACGCATTCTCTTGATTGTTTTGGGCTAGAAAGTTTACTGTTCACACCCGCAAACGAACATGAAGCAGTCTTCGGAATGCCCTCTGGAAGATCTGGTTGAGGTTTTAGTTTGGTTTAATATTGGCGAATTAAAAGTGTAATCAATAGGGTAAGAGTTGCGAGTATAAATACAATGTGATTCGTAACTATAGGAACACGAATTAGAAATACCGCAACTATCCGAACACTGCACTAAAAATTGAAGATAACATTTTAGGCAACAATGATTAGATCAATATTCATTTGTGATAGCAGAGAGAAAACTCGACTGGTTAGGGAAAGAGCTTACAGTAGAATAGTTTATTATCTTTTTAAAAACGCAACGCTTACTTTGCTAACATCCCCCCTTAAGCGTAAAGTTATATAACACCTAGCTTCTTCCTGTCTTCGGTATGCTTCGGACCAGATAACGATTTTGTTAGAATGTCCGCCGCTTGAAGTTCAGATGTTACGAAGACCAACTTGATGGTTTTGTCTTCGACTTGCTCCCGTACATAGTGATGTCTTATGTCGATATGCTTGCTACGTGCCGAGTAGCCAACTTCACGTTCTGCCAGGTTGATGGCACTCTTGTTATCGCAATGGATCACCAAAGCACCGTTCGTCTTGTGAAGCTCACGCAGGAAGCTTCTCCACCACATGGCCTCTTGAGTCGCCGTTGACAGAGCCATGTACTCCGCTTCGGTTGTCGAAAGTGCAACGGTAGATTGCCTCTTCGAATTCCAGCTGACAACGCCACCACTCTCCAGGAACGCATACCCGCTTACGGATCGTCGTGTATCGGGATCGTTGCCCCAATCTGCATCGCTGTAGCCATGGAAACTCGTCTCTCCGGTCCGTGTGTACGTAAGCTTTTCGTGCTTCGTACCTCTCAAGTACCGAAGTATCCTCTTCGCCGCTGTCCAATGCGCCGGTCCAGGGTTGCTGCAAAAGCTGCTGACCAGACTTACCGCATGGCTGACGTCCGGCCTGGTACACTGCGCAACGAACTGCAATCCTCCTACAAGTTCTCTGTACGGAATGTTCTTCATATTCTCCTTCTCTTCTTCAGTTACAGGGCACATTTCCTTGGTGAGCCGCTGATTCACGTCGAGGGGAGTTTGTGCAGCATTGCAGTCGACCATATTAAACTTCGCCAACAACTTGTCGATGTACTGTTCCTGGTCGATTGCCACAACGCCTTCCGATCTGGTCACACGCAATCCCAGCACCTGCTTGACCGGTCCCAGATCCTTCATCTTGAATTCCGCACATAGTTGCTCCTTGATCTGGTTTACCAACCGCTGATCGTTCGAGAGAATCAGGAAATCGTCCACGTATATGGCAATGATGACGACATTTCCTGCCACCACCCGATAGTAGACGCACGTGTTATGCTTCGATCGCTTGAAACCCATTAGCTTGAGCTTCGTGTTCAGCTTCCGGTTCCATACTTTGCTGGCCTGTTTCAGACCGTACAGCGCCTTCTGTAGCCTGCAAACCTTCGTCGGTGCTCGATCATCACGGAACTCTTCCGGTTGTTTCATGAAAATCTCTTCATCGTCCAAATCGCCCTGCAGCAAGCCAGTTACTGCGTCCATTTGATGCACCACCA
Source organism: Armigeres subalbatus (assembly GCF_024139115.2). Classification (NCBI taxonomy): domain Eukaryota; kingdom Metazoa; phylum Arthropoda; class Insecta; order Diptera; family Culicidae; genus Armigeres; species Armigeres subalbatus. The sequence goes on along the minus strand of NC_085141.1, from coordinate 229,940,533 downwards.
GATCCAACTTCGCCGCCAGTGCAAGTAGGTAACGCACCGTTGCGTAGTGAACGACAGGCGAGTAGGTGTCCGTATAGTTTACGCCTTTTACTTGCGAGCAACCCTTGATCACAAGTCGCGCCTTGTACTGCCCAATGGAGCCATCCGCATTCGTCTTGACCTTGAAGACCCATTTGCTCTTCAACGCTTTCCGCCCTGGGGGTAGGTCGACCATACGCCATGTGCCGTTTTCGCTTAACGCACTCATCTCGCTCTCCATCGCTTCGATCCAACGATCTCGATCGGACCGTCCCAGCGCTTCCCGAACGGTTTCTGGATCGTCTTGACTCTGTGGACAATTCGACTCCGAAGGTTTGCTGTTTCTAATGGAAGCTGTGATATACTTGCCTCCGACTGAGCGCTCCAAGTCACTGTGCTCAGAAATCTGTTGCAGACGAACATCTTCTTCTTTGGAATGTGACGGGAGCGCGATGCTGTTTCCAGGTGAGTTGCGTCGTCCCGCTTGGCTGCCACAATCCTGTGAAGAAACAAGCATCTGAGGAAGGACACTGTATGTGACCCTAAAATCAGAATACTTGCCTGGTAGTTGGCGCTCCCTCTCGCTGCGCCTCGGAGTAGGATGATCACTGTCTCGAATAAGTTGCGGAGGGAGCGCGGACGGTTGAACTGCCTGTAGCCCTTGCTGGTCGGCCTCTTGTTCTTCCTCTGCTTCCGGTTCCAACTCCGCGTTCGGAATATCGTCATCCTTCAGATCAACTGCAACTGGCTCGTCCTCTTTGTTGCTGATAACATCCACACCGATGTCTTGGCTGTGCTCTTCTTCAACCTCTTGGTTGTGGTAGAATTCCGACAGTACGATGATGTCCCGACTAACGAAAACCGTTCCTGTTGATGGGTTGAAAACTCTGTACCCCTTGGTACAATCCGGATAGCCAACCAAAATGCATGGAATGGACTTCACGTCCCACTTCTTCCTTTTGTCCTTCGGTACATACGCCATCACATTGGAACCAAACACTCGGAGATGAGAGAGGTCTGGCTTCTTACCGGAAAACATTTCCAGCGGTGTTGCTGGACTGCCCTTCGTCGGAGATCGGTTCCCTAGGTACACTGCCGTGGATGCAGCCTCTGCCCAGAAACGTTTATTGAGCCCCGAATCCGCCAACAAACAACGTGCTTTCTCCTCAATCGTCCGGTTCATCCTCTCCGAAGATCCGTTCTGTTGCGGGTTGTACGGTACCGTCCTCTCGTGCCGTATTCCGCTCTGCTTCAGGAATGTTTGAAACTGCTTACCCAGATACTCCTGTCCATTGTCGGTTCGCAAACATTTGATCTTCTTCCCCGTCTGGTTTTCAACGTAGGCCTTGAACTCTTCAAACGCACTGAACGCATCCGCCTTGGATTTGAGAAAATAAGCGAACGTCATACTGGTAGCATCGTCAATGGACGTGACCCAATACTTGCTACCGCCATGTGACGCCTTCTCCATTGGTCCACACAGGTCCGAGTGGATTAGCTCTAGCACTTCCTTCGCTCGAGCTCCACTTGACTTGAATGGAAACTTTCGGTGTTTGCCTTCCACACACGGTACACAACCCTGCATAGTGGTAGCACTGATGTCCATACCAGTCACCATCGATGTCAACCGCTTGACGCTGTCGATGTGGAGATGCGCTAGCCGTCGATGCCACAACTCCAAATTGCCACAGGGTTTTGCGACAAACGAATTGTTCTGTGCAGCGAGATTTAACTTGTAGAGTCCATATTTCTCTCGTGCCGTCGCGATAACGTTCCCCTTGGACGCGTGCACCACCTCACAGGCCTTGTCAGTGAACGTAACGCGGTATCCTTTCTTGCAGATTTCGCTCACGGACAAAAGATTGACTGCAAGGTCTGGAGCACATAGCACGTTAGATATATCGAGATCTGTGTACGTACCTTCCACTTCGGCTTCGAGCTTCACGCTTCCAACAGCCACCACAGGAATTTCTGCTGCATTGGCCACGTATATTGATTCGGATGGGAGCCACGAGAGCCGCTTGGGATCTGCACATGTGACGCACCGCTCCAGAGTCCAGGATCCAGTCTTCCGTCTGATGCACCGGCTTGTGCAATGCTAGCAACGCCACCTGCTTATTACGACCAGAACCTCCGACTGCTTTGGATTTTTGCTGACACTCGGATGCGAAATGCCCTAGCTTCTCGCACTTGAAACAACGTATGCTGGATTTGTCCTTCTTGCTTACGTTCTTCTTCTTGTTACGTACCAGCAACGCTCCGCTCGAATCACCGGAACCGACATCTTGATCACGGGTCACATCTTGTAGTATTTTTGATTTGACCACGTCCGCCGTCAGATTGAGTCCTGACGCATCCAGTCCCATAATCATGGGCTCATATCTCCTTGATGGGGTTCAACAGGATCAGCGAAAGCCACTCGTCGTCCAACTTGAATCTAATTTCTTCGAGCTTGTGGCTAGTGGACATTATCTCGTTCACGTACTCCTCCACAGACGAACAATCTTCAAGCTCCAACCGAGTCAGCTTGCGAAGCAAATTGATCTTCCGAGTTCTTCCGCACTCCTGAAAAGCTGTTTTCAGACTTGACCATGCTTCCTTCGCTGTCTTCGCCTTTTGAACCAAGCTGTAGTTGTAGGGTTCAATGCTGAGGCAAATCGTCGAAAGAGCGCGCTCCGAGAGATCGAAATCCACCTGGGTGCCCTCCGAAGGATCCACGGCCCGCCACGTTCCTTCGCGGATCATTACCATACGCATGGTGAACGCCCACGAAACATAATTGTCCCTTCCTTTCAATTTCGGCACCGAGTGGAGCGACATACCACCGCCCGGAAACCTCGAAACGCCATCTGCTTGTCCGCCTCCTGGTTGAATGTCTTCAGTTCCGCCGATTTGATTTCCGGAACCACTTCCACCTGCTGCAGCGCCACTACTTCCGTTTCCGGCTGGATTTCCTTTTCCACCGTTTGAACGTCTCACGCCGCCAGCCATCTTCTCTTGATTTTAGAATCTTGAAGTCTTGAGGTGAAAAAATACTTTCGGCTTGTTGATCGGCCGTTACTATGGTTACTTCTGCTAGCGGCCCATAGCAGAGAGAAAACTCGACTGGTTTGGGAAAGAGCTTACAGTAGAATAGTTTATTATCTTTTTAAAAACGCAACGCTTACTTTGCTAACAATTTGAAGTATAACTGATGAGCTTTCGAATGCACATTACGGGTAAGTGAAATAAAGTACAAACTTGGTGTGAGCGAAGAAATAGTGGTTGGACGTGCTTAGTTCCTCCACTATTGCCCTAGTGCTAGTACACGTCTTCTGTGTTTGCTGAACGCTCCCAAAACGTTTCCCCGAGTGATCCGGAACATCCGTAAAAGATGCCAATTCCAAAAGTTCAAACCAGAGCTTCGCATTTTTTTTAATGGGGGTATGAATACCAGCGAATTGTGTGTGCAATTAATAAAGAACGTCTTCTGTGATTCTGAAATGCTCCCAACAAAATGTCCCGTCGGGAGATCCGAGGCATTCGTAAAAATTGCCAATTCCAAATGTTCAACCTAGAACTAGGACATGATTTTTTGTAGCCATTCATGCATTAGCGAATTATGTTTGCAATCAATAGTGTTACGAAACGTAAACTTAATATGAGCGCATCCCTAGTGGCACAAATCCGACTGATTTGGTTTCAGCAACTCTAATGTGACTCGATTTGGTCGCACATAAATCATAGAAACCTGTCTATGACAAGTGTGTTGCTCGGGATGTAACTTGAAACATTAGCACCCCTAACAATTTCAAAGTCCATTCTGTATAGCAAGTAAAAGAGCTCTGAGAAGTAGTGCGATGATGTTTGTCAACGTAATTAAGATATTTTGTAAAGCAGTTTTTAATTAATAAAACTATAGCTTTTTAGCTGACCAAAGGCAAAGTACTGTCTTGCTGCTGCTGTAAGAGTCGGTAAAATTGGCAAAATATCTCGCCTCCGCAACAAATAGTGAAAACCATTTGTGACCCCTGATGACCCACAAATAGTTTCCCGGTCAGTCTGGAACAGCCGTAAATATGACCACTTCCAAATGCTTATTCCAGAGCTTCGCGATTTTTTGTGTGACATCAATAGTGAAAGTCCGTGCTATCCAATGACCAAACACCCAGATTAATCCACCTAGTGGTGATGATGCCTTTCTCGCTCATTATAAAATGTATTGAGAAAAGTTCTTTAGAGAGGTAAAAACAGCAGAAATCCAAAACATTTGGTATGATTCTTCTTCTTCTTTTTTAGACTTCCAATTTCTTGAAATAATTCATTACAAGCAACAGACGATAAAAATCATTAGTTGTTTTCAGTGTTATTTCTGAGTATAACATTCATGGAAAAATATGTGACAGCCTAATGGAACTGCTATCGACCACGTGACTTTGCATATTCAGATATCTATTTGATCGTGACCATAAAATGAGTTAGTTTTAAATACCTAGGACCAACTATGGCAGCTAATGCACGAAAACGGATTTCCGGATAAACTGATACGGTTGATCAAGGCGACGATGGATCGGGTGATGTGCGTAGTTCGAGTTTCAGGGGCATCGAAACCTCCCTTCGAAACGCGTAGAGGGTCCCTTCGAAACGCGTAGAGGGTTACGGCAAGGTGATGGTCTTTCGTGTCTGCTATTCAACATCGCTTTGGAGGGAGTAATACGAAGGGCAGGTATTGACACGAGTGGTACGATTTTCACGAAGTCCGTCCAGTTATTTGGTTTCGCCGAAGACATTGATATCATGGCACGTAACTTTGAGAGGATGGAGGAAGCCTACATCAGACTGAAAAGCGAAGCTAAACGGATTGGACTAGTCATCAACACGTCGAAGACGCACGCATTGAAAATACACCGGCGAAAAATACACGCATATTTGATCGAAGTGACATTTAGAAAACTCAAACATTCATCTATTGGTGGCACTCAAAAAGAACAAAAAAGCAGAGTTTTTGCCAACTGTGTAGGGCAACTCTGGTGTGAGATTGATTCTCTCCATTTTAGTTTGTTGTCAATTTTAAACTTATGTTTCTTTCGACCTTTTGTCCCGTTCGACGTTTTGTCCTTTTGACCTTTGGTTCTGTTCGACCCTTCGTCCCTGTCGTCCCTAACCACTCTGTACTCCTTGCTCGATGGCTACAGCAAACTATCGAAGAACACGCCATTTTCGACCATGCGCGACATGCGCAATGCGCATGAGCCACCGAACAAAAGATAGATATTTTTTTCCCCCGACGACTAAAACACGCACTGCACTTACTTGTTCGATGTAGCCAGCCTCGCATCGCAGAACACAATATTTTGGCCGATCGCGGGATCGTTCTGCTGTCCGAAACAAGAGAAATCACGCACTCTGTTTAAACGTATGGATAAAGAATTGTGACAAACTATATCCCATTAAAATTTTCATTTGGGTCTACTTTACCATCGTTGAATAATAGCAAAACAGTAGAAATAAATCATTTGATAACTTTCTCTTAAAACTACAGATGGTAAATATTAATGAGTTCGTTTGATGCTAATTCGAACTACGGACAAATTAGTTCAAAAGCCTGTCCATGGTTGCATATGAGGAACTAGTGCTAGATAGAAGTGGGTTAAGCCCGAAACGTTGAGCCTGGTGACTAGATATGTATTTTGAATCGCTCTCGTTTGGCCGAAAAGAGCATTTGGCCGAAAAGGGCATTTAGCCGATAAGGTAATTTGGCCGAATAGTTCATTTGAAAAGTGAGAAATTTCGAATGAGAAGAGTGACAACTTCTCACTTCGCGCTCATTTTTTCACAGCGATGTCTCACTTCTTACTTTTCAAATGATCTTTTCGGTCAAATGACCCTTCCGGCCAAACGACCCTTTCGGCCAAACGACCCTTTCAGCCAAACGACCAAATGATTTTCGGCCTAATGATCTGTTCGGCCAAACTACTTTCGGTCTACTGGCATTCGGCCGAATGGGATTCAACCAAACGACCCTTCCCCCTCCTCTCCCACTCACACACACACACACACACACACACACACACACACACACACACACACACACACACACACACACACACACACACACACACACACACACACACACACACACACACACACACACACACACACACACACACACACACACACAGACATCACCTCAATTCGTTGTACTGGGTTGATTGGTATATAACACTATGGGTCTCCGGGCCTTCTATAAAAAGTTTGCTTTGGAGCGATCATATAGCCTTTTAGTACACTTAGGGCCGATTTCTTCACCCCCGCTTAGTCGCTAAACCATGTTTAAGCGTATGGGTAATAAACCTCTTCATGTTTTCAAAAAGTATCAAAAATTCAACCGGTCAGCCCAGAATCAAAATTCTTATGCTAAAATAAGTCTCCTGTCAAATTTTCAGCTAATTCGGATAAAATTTCGACGTGGCTCATGTCGATTTAGTGTTTTTGGGCTATTTTCAATTTTGGAAAAAATCTATCAAGAGATATAAACGTCGAAAACTATCGCAACAACGTCTATACGGGAGCTTTTGGTGTGCTCTACAAGTCTTGTGAACATTGCGATTCGCTCCGTCCACGTTTGGTTCATGTTAAAGTGATTTTCAAGCTTTCAAGTGCATAAAAATACTGTTTCCCCCAAAAATCGTTGTTCTACATAATTCTTGAGTTTATGACAAATGATTGCTAATTTGATAATTTAAGTATTATATTATAATTCCTCTTTTTTCCCTGTAAATTTGAGTAATATAATTACCCGTGTGCTATTTACCGTTAAATTCTTAAAAATTAGAAGCTGAAAATTTGTCATAAATTTGCACGCTGAAATTTCTTCAAACAAGTTGTTCAAACAAAGAAGCTCCGATTTCACTTGTTACTACGATGCACTCAATGTTAAAAGCATGCATATGGTGAAATTAACAAAATTTGGAAGTCGTTTGTTGTAAGCACCAAATATCATTTGATATGATTTATGTTTTGTTCGAACAACTTGCTTGAAGAAATCCTAACGTGCAAATTTATGATAACTGTTCAGCTTCTGATTTTTAAGAATTTAACGGTATATCACACATGAGCAATTATATTACTCAAATTGCCAGGGAAAAAGGAGGAATAATAATATAATAAAGCAATCATTTGTCATAAATTCAGGAATTTTATAGAACAACGACTTTTGGTGGAAACAGTATTTTTATGCACTTAAAAGCTTGAAAATCACTTTAACATGGATAAAACGTGAACGGAACGAATCGCAATGTTCCCAAGACTTGTAAAACACACCAAAAGCTTCCGTATAGAGGCTGTTGCGATAGTTTTCGACGTTTATATCTCTTGTTAGATTTTTTCCAAAATTGAAAATAGCCTAAAAACACTAAATCGACTTGAGCCACCTCGAAATTTTATCCGAATTAGCTGAAAATTTGACAGGAGGCCTATTTTTGAATAAGAATTGTGATTCTGGGCTGACCGGTTGAATTTTTGATACTTTTTGAAAACATGAAGAGGTCTAATGGGTAAGCACCGCTTAAGAGTTAAGTGGAGGTGAAGAAATTGGTCCTTAGTGTACGAGCAAGGCAAAAAAGTAATGAATAATTTTTTTTTTTGAAATTTTGAGATAAATAAACGCAATTGGAAAAGACTCACTAAATTTCCATGAACATCGAAATAGCTATGCCACCTTTATGGAACATTCATCTGTTACGGAAGCGTGACTTGAGGAAATCCTAAATCTGTATTTGTCGATGACACTTGATAATCTATTAAGATTAGGGACCGTTCGTAGCACAAATTACGTAACGGTTTAGAGGGAGGGAGGGAGTCAGGCCAAACGTTACGCTCCCTAAAAACAATTAAAACTTCCATACAAAAAGTGTTAATTCGGGAGGGAAGGGGTCTGCATCTGTCCAAATTTTTGTTACGTAATTTGTTTACGGCCCCTTAGTTGCCTACTCAGATCTCCATTTGATGGTGCTCGAAAAATGAGTCGCAAAACGTAGTTTGAGTTAGAAAAATAATATTTTGGCTATCACTTTTAAGATTGTGGTCCGATCAAGATCATTATCTATACAAAATAATGGAACAGTTGTTGCAATAAATTGGTTAAGGAAATAATATTTTGGCCGTATGTTCTGAGCCCATAATTTGATCTGACCCATTTTCAATAAGAAATAATGAAATAGGACTCCCCGTTAAAGGTAACTTGTTGCGAGTAAATCGGTTGAGGATAAGTGCCGGAAAAATGAATGAGTTTTTGAAATGCATTTTGCGTATAAAACATTGTATTTTGGGCATTACTCCTGAACTTATAGTCCGATTTGGTTAATTTTCATTAAGAAATAATGGGAATTTCTTCTGCGTCGACTGTAACTTGTTGCAAGCAAATCGGTTAAGGACAAACAACAGAAAGGTGAGCTAGACTTTTTCACGCGTTTTGTGTGTGTATTTTGGCCATAACTTCTAAGCCTCCTAAAAGCCGATGCTTACGTAGCATTTTTTCACGCTGCGTGCAGGCCACGTGCACGCAAGGTACCCAGCATCAAATATAGTCGTGCACACGTATACGTGTGCACTATTCTATTTGATGCTGGGTACTTAGCGAGGACGCGGCGTGCACACAGATTAAATAACCGCTATGTGGACAAGCGATTTCTCCCCGAAAATTTTCGTGAGGGAGCATCCTGTGCTTCTGAGATTGAATGAGCTTTACGAGCCCTGATTTTGACTATAGCTTCTGATCCTATCAGCATAGAAATCCCCACCGAATGCAGCTTGTTGCGAGCGAATCGGTTAAGGATAAGTTGCAAAAAGGGAGCTAGACTTTTTCACTCGTTTTTGTCTAAAGAAAATGTATTTTGGCCATAACTACTGAGCCCATAGTCCGATTCGGCCATATTTCTATAGGCAACAATGAGACAAAAATCACCGTCGAATGCAACTTGTTGCCAGCATCAGTGCCTTAAAAATGAGCAAGACTTTTTCACTTTGTTTTTGTGTTGAATGCAAATCGGTTAAGGAGGAGTGCTTGAAAAATGAGTTAGACTTTTCCACTCGTTTTTGTGTAAAAAAAGTATTTTGGCCATAACTTCTGAGCTCATAGTCCGATCCGGTTGATTTTCAATAGGAAACAATGAGACAGTATTCTGCGTCGAATGTGAGCAAATCGGTTGAGGGGAAGTGCCTGAAAAATGTGCTAGACTTTTGGAAAACTTTTGCGCAAATACACACACATGCACAATAAATATATGCGATAAAATGTGCCAAAAATCTACCAACATGAATTTAGTTAACACCACAATACCGTTCCCTCCTTTTCGTTACGTGCCTTTTGCCACAACTATTGCAACAGTTTTTTTTGTTGAATATCTTGGCTGTACATATGAACAGCACATATTTCGAAATGGACAAATTGATATGAAATTTGCGAAAAAGAATCCACGTGTCTTGGAGGGACTCGAACCCTCAACCTCCTACTCTCTAGATAAGCGTGACAACCCATACACAACAAGACCACTTAAAGGTCACGTTTGCGGAAAAGCCATCAGAATCCGAGTACCAACCTCCATCGCGGTTAGCTCTTTTTTGCAAATTGAATATCTTTCGGATGCTTGATTTGTCCGTTTTACTGTTGTAAATATATACATCTTCAAGCGAGTGCACATTATTTATTAAACGAGAGGATCGCCTCTATGCCCCCAACAACGGGCTGGGGGGATTTGTATAGAGTGCGAATTAGGGTGGTCGGTATTGGACATTTTTGTCAAATACCGGTTTTCGGTATTTGATGGAGTCAATACCGGTAATACCGGTAGAATACTGGTTTTTGTGAAAATTTCAGATAGTAAAAGAAAAACTTTTGATTTGGACTTCTGGATGAAAAACAATATTTGTTGACAAACTTCGAATCAACCGTCTAAGACGAATTAAGTACTCTCCATTTAATTCCACCAGTTAACTGGTGGAATTAAATGGAGAGTACTTAATTCGTCTTAGACGGTTGAATACATTCCACTAAAAGAGCTAATATATTTTTCTGAAACTTCGAATGTTAAAATCATTGCTTGTTGAGCTGGGCAAAACGAAACTTAAGTAGACAATACATACTGAGCGACTAATCTCCCAATCCGCATTGGATTTTGTTAGCAATGTTGCCAACTACTGAGAATGTCCTCTCTGGTTCAACCGAAGTTGGACGAATAGTTCCAAGACCGTCAGTGTCAAATACTTGCCATTAATCCCTTCCGATTCATAGTAGGAAAATTCCTTACGGATTGTATGCAACGATCCTGGCGTCAACGTATTTGCCATAAGCAACGCAAGTGTTTTCCTTTACTACAGTCTCTTCCCAAGTTGTTCTTTAACCAATAAACCAGAAAAATATTCATAGAGGCATCTTCTTCGTACCGATCGTCAGGTATGGTCGTTGTCTCAGTTTAAACGATCGCATCAGGAATGATTAGACGCTTCAAGATCCCATGCGCTTCCTTAATCAAAGTAGCTCTGGATGCCTTGAAGAAAATGCCAAAATCATTTCTGATCTGATCGGTCGGCATCGGCGTATTTGGATCGTCTCTCTTGGATTCATTCCTTAAAAACATCGAAATAGTGGCGGAAATTTCAGTGGCTTGATTTGATAATAGTTCCAACGTAAATTGGAACGCCACGTCGGCTTCATATAGAGTGCAGAACTCATAGAGCAGTAGTTCCACAACAGATGGAACAGGTTTGAGAGCTTGAATTAATTCAATGTGCCTTGACATCAGCCACTAATTCAAATTCTTTTCCGAATTCAGAACGAACATATTTTGGCAGATAATCGTTTTTTCACAGGTGATATACGGAAAATAACTACTACGGCTCGTACCGTTTTCACAATTGTATACATTGCGGGAAAATTTTGGACGATATCAACAATATTCATTAAAGAAAAAGTCAGATTTTTTACACTGACAGCAAAATTTTAAATTCAAAAATTTTCTTACTGAAAAATACTGATTTTCTGTATTTTCCGTCTATAATACCGATATTTTCGGTACCCAAAATTGGCCGGTAATACCGGTATTGCCGGTTTCGGTACTACCGGTTAGACCACCCTACTCCCAGATATCGCTAAAAGACGATTACTTGACCTGTACAACTGTTTCATGGAGTACAACATCGTACCACCAGAATGGCGACAGGTCAAAGTAATAGCTATTCAAAAGCCTGGGAAACCAGCGTCTGATCATAACTCATACCGACCGATTGTCATGCTATCGTGCATGAGAAAATTATTGGAAAAATGATCCTCTCAAGAATCGACTATTGGGTTCGACAAAATGCATTACTGTCTCAGTTCGGTTTTCGAAAAGGGAAAGGAACAAACAGATATTTCACTGATGTTTCTCGCATAAACGGATCCACTGGCTTCGTTGTTTTAAATGAAAATTCAACAACCTTCCGAAACTTGAAGAACCGTGCTCGGTTTATGTTGCTGAGCTGGCAGGAATTAACTTCGCTTTGGTGATAATTTCTGATCAGCCCGTAGACCATTATTTCATCTTCTCGGATAGCCTTAGTTCTTTCAAGGCTCTTCGGTCGATGAAACCAGTTAAGCACGCATCTTACTTTCTTACACACATAATAGAGCAGATGCGTGATTTGGTCGAAAGATCATTCAAGATTACCTTTGTATGGGTTCCATCCCATTGCCTAATCTATGGCAATGAGAAGGCGGACTCGCTAGCAAAGGTGGGCGCACAGGAATGTGAAGTTTATGATAGACAAATCTCGAACAACGAGTTTTTCCCTTTAGTCCAATTGGTCACACAATGAACTTGAACGGTGGCTATTTTCCATAATTCCTAAAATTTCTGCGCGAGCGTGGTTCAGAGGTGAGGATTTAAGCCGAGGCTTCATTCGCACGATGTCGAGGCTTGTGTCCATAGAGTGGGGCGCAGTTGTATGGAAAAAAGCAAACTTCGTCCGATCAAGTGAGATCAAGGTTTTTCTGAATCGTTTTGGGACCCCAATCAATTGTGCAAAATATGGGCTCGATTGGTTGCAACCTCGCATGCCGCATCGCGTTTTAAATTTACATGGAGATTAGTATGGGAGAACGTACTTTTTTACATTTTTGCTCTTAGCGGCTTCAATTTATCATCAATCACGTGACTCAATACGTTAGCATCTAGTCTGGAAGATGCCGAAAGACTTTGCCGAAGAAGATACGTAGCTGGAAGGTCTACAAAAAATGTTGTTATGTTTCGAAAATTGATTGTGTAAACCATATGCAAGAAATCAATGTTTCTGCCAGCACTACCGGACAACCTATGGTTCTCGAAGGGCAAAACCCATCTTCCTTCTCGTCGGATTTTTTCTTTGTGAAATGATTCCGGATAGCTTCCATTAGCTCTAAAGCCCTATAAGATCAATTATTTTGAAATAACACTCAGTTAAATTATTGGTCTACGTAGTACGGCAGTGCTGGCAGAATAAACGATTTTTTGCATATGGTTTGAACACTCAATGTTCTAAGCGTTATAACTTTTTTCGTGGACGTTCCAGCAACGTGCCTTCTTCAGCAAAGTTTTTCGGCATCCTTTGGGTTATACTTTAACGCAATGTGCCACTTGGTTTACGATTAACTGAAGCCTCTAGTAGTAGAAATGCAAAAATATACGTTCTCCCATACTAATTTCCATACAAACTTCAAACGCGATGCGGAAAGCGAGGAAGCAACCAATCGGTCCCAAATTCTGCACAGTTGTTCAGGACCCAGAGTGGTTTCGAAAAACCATTGATTTGAAAAAATGACCATGACGCCCCACTCTGTCCAATCACTATTAACTAAACGCACATCTCTATATAATTTACCTGGTTGATAGCAATCTCTGTAGGTGTGGAGCCGGTTACGATGACATCGATCACGTAGTTTGGTGTTGCACGGAAAATGGCGCCTCAAGAGAGCAACTGTTGGATACCCTTGTGGCTCGAGGTAAACAACTATTCCGGGAACTTGGTGTTTTCGGAGATCGCGATGTGGTTTATTTGCAGGCCATCTATGCCTTCCTTTGCTCGTCTGACATCAAAATCTAATACTTCGATTTTTTTTCTCAGTTTTTTTCTTGTCTCTGTCTTATTGTTCCGTGTACCATGAAGCTCTGGCCATCCGGAAGATGCTCTCTGAAGAACCAAAACCCGAGCACGACGCTATACCAAACCAAACATGACGTCAAATACCCGGATGAGCAGCTGAAATACCTCATACCTTAATCCCAATCCCGTCCTTCACCAAATTACGCAATCTAACCTTGAGTCGCCACGAGTATCTTGGTCTTTATCCCTTTCCCTTACTAATTGTTGATAATAAGATGACATTGATTGTAAATATCATTAAGAGTCTCGGCTCCGTTAAGTGTTATACACGCCTGAGCCTGTCAAATAAATGCAATAGATAAAAAAAAACACAATTTTTGACAGAATTTGAAGTCAAATGTGTTACGTTTTGTAGATAATTTAATTTATTGAACGGCTACTCAGTCTTGCACTTATTACAACAAGTTTTTTATTTACCCGACGTTTCGACACGGGGATTGTGTCTTTTTCAAGGGGAAAATATTTTTGTTGTTTGTCGTCGTATGTTTAGTCTAACTTGCACCGTCTGTTTGTCTAATTTGGGAAAAAAAAAATGAAAATTGATAACAGTGCTTTCGAAGTCATGTACGGACAATTAGACAAACAGACGGTGCAAGTTAGACTAAACATACGACGACAAGCAACAAAAATATTTTCCCCTTAAAAAAGACACAATCCCCGTGTCGAAACGTCGGGTAAATAAAAAACTCGTTGTAATAAGTGCAAGACTGAGTAGCCGTTCAATAAATTAAATTAAAACGTACAGTCGATCCATAATTTGTAGATAATTTGTAACTCAGAACTTGATGAATTACAATTTTCTCCCATTGCGCAGTGGTAGATACCATGTCTGATTTTGTACGGTCTCCCATTCAGTTGCTTTGTGGGTGAAACCCTTGGACAGATATAGTCAGCAATTTGTTTTCTCACCTTTTCGTACAACGTTGGGTCCTTTGATAGTCGTCTTTCAAAGCACTGCAATCTCCGCTCCGCTATTAGTTTGTTGTCCAGAAACTCCACCAAGTCATATCTCCACAACAGCTCCGAACAGTTGTATCCTTCAATATTTTTCGTGCCCGTTTTTTGCTAGGCGACCATTTCGTTTGAGAGTTTGCAGTAGCCATCGAGCAAGTAAGTATAGTACGTTTTGGTCGTCGCGAAAAAAATAAAATATCTATTTGGTGTTTGTACTCGGCATTTAGTGCCGGTACGCCATAGGGGCCATAGGCCCATGCTGGTACGCCATAGGAGATGATAGACAATGCTACATCCGCTGTCAACCTACGCACCTGACTATGCACCGCCTGTTGGACATGATTCGTGATAAAGATTTTATCGCCAATGAAGCCCCCGACGTGGCTCGTAAAATTGAGCTTATCGTCGATCATCACGCCCAGATGCTTAAGAGACCTCACGGAGTTAACTGTGCATGTCCCTACTCTTATCCTCGCTTGCTGCAACCCATGGTGGTTATGCACCACCACGAGTTCCGTCTTGTGGTGTGCAAGGGACAACCGTCTCGAGTTGAGCCATTCCTCCACTCTGCCAATCGCGTATGAAGCCTTCAGTTCGACTTCGCCGAGAGTGTCTCCTGTTACCACTAGCATTACGTCATCCGCGAAGCCTTCTATTTTCACACTGGCCGGGAGACTTAAGTGTAATACTCCGTTGTACATAATATTCCACAGAACCGGTCCGAATATCGATCCCTGTGGAACACCCGCAGACACTTCGATCGACTTTTGACCAGCATCCGTGTCGTATATCAGCACCCTATTCTGAAAATAACTTTTCAGTATCCTGCACAGGTAATCCGCAACTCTCAATCGTTGCAGGGAGTCAGCAATAGCTGCCCAGCCTACCTAATACCTCGCCTGTTCAAACCTCTCGCTATCTTGGCCGTATCCGTTACCGCTCGAATTGCTTCGATGGTAGAACGGCCCTTACGGAAACCATACTGGTTGCTGGATAAGCCACCAGCACACTATGTATAAGCCGACAATCTATTCAGGATGACCCTCTCTAGCAGTTTTCCAGCTATGTCGAGTAGGCAAATTGTCTACGGGGTAGCGGGCCAGTTCGATGATTCATGCCTCGGAAACAAACCTTCGACTATTTTGGCCAACATCTCCGGAGATTTCTCAGGTGGCGTGCTGTTAGTCCGAGCCATCACCATCCTGTATGCATCTCCCCATGGATTGTCGTTTGCCATCCTGCACAGCCGTTCAAAGTAGGCTCTCTTACTACGTTTGATCTCGTAGTTCAGAGCTCTCCTCGCTGTCTGGAACACCCGGCGTCTCTCGACCTTTTCAGCGTCTGTTCTGGCACGTCGCAACCTTCTCTTAGCTCGAAGACAAGTTCTACGGAGGTCTGCAATTGTGTCAGTCCACCAGTACGCAGGTTGCCGATTTCCGGCAGGTTAGGTCCTCCTAGGCATCGTCACATCGCATGCACGAGTTAGTACATCGATTAACTCATCGCCACTTAATCCCGTTGTTCGTCTCTCCCATCGTAGTGATTCCTCCAAGAGTTCTGGGTTGAACTGCGAGGGGCGCCATCCTAGATCGGTTTTGCCGATCCGCCTTGTGGTTGCAGCACTGTGTGTATGTACAGATGTGCTAAGAGTCCCTTGACGAGTCCCTCATACGATGATCAGCCGCCCCTAAATGGGGAACAGACGCTGTTGTGAGCCTCTCCTAACATGAATAACAGACGCTTGATCAAATTTGCACCCCCGAAGAGGAGCAAAACCCCCTTCCCTGTCACGCATATGACCATGGCTCCCATCGGGGTTGGTTACCGGATCTTCCCTAAGGTTGGTCGTATCCCGGCCGGCTTCACGAGAAGTTGCTGGGCTAAGGACCGCGAGATTAGGCTTAATTTATTCATTCCGGTACGTATCAACCAGTATTTGCCATTTGTTGGTTTGCGAGCATAACAGGTGTTCGGTAATTACAAAATTTATAAACACTTAGATCTATTGAAAAATCTATTGAAAATTTCAATGCCATTGATTGATTCTTTCCTCTGTATTATATTCCCATTCGTGCAAATAAATCACATATCACTTCATAATAAAAAAAGTCGATCAACTCAAAATGGAATCCACCCGTTCGTGTGAAACTTGACAGGTCTCAACTATCATACCGCGCTTGCCTGCCAGCATTACAAGTCGAAAGGAGAACAAAAGAGCTTTTAGCATTCGATACCTAAAACGGGTGAGGGTGTTGGAGGAGTAAATAGACCCGAAGAATGCCATTAAGGTGTCAAAATTATTGCTGTCAATTGCCAGAAGGGCAGATCATTGGTGCCGGGTATCGAATGACGTAAGTAGCAGCAAATCTAAATGCTTCGTGATTATTTTTTGCTCGATACTTACCACCTAAATGTAAAGATGTTTTTGCGACCATCAATTAGTAAAATGATTGAATGATTTTCGTTTGTGCATCAAATTTTATCTTATTACCTTGACGCAACCATTTGTCAAATCAGCCATAGAAAAACCGCCAGTGAATTATTGACTTTGCAGATGACAGCATAATAGGACTGTTCGGACGACGAACCCAAGCAGTTCTCACGACAGAATGTCTACCCCTCAAAGCCGGGCGCGCACCAGTATGGGTATTGAAATTAAGTTATTTTTATTCAATTAATGTCAAGAATCGTAAAAGCCTCGACTACACAAATTCATTCTTTGACGGCATCCTCTGTAGAATCCCATTACGACCATACGACTGCGAAGGTGATTCTGCTCTGCTCTCCCACTCTTCTCGCATATGTGCCTCTATCTTGCGTTGGTTGTCGTCGTTTGTTATGCATAGACAAGGCCCAATATAATCGAGCGAAAAACTGTTTTCATCTGAATGGTGAAATCCGAGCTCTCGGTAACAAGGCAGAAGAGAAAAAGGCCGGGCCGTGTGTGATTCTGGCCACATGTCTGGCGGATGGCACCGGGAAGCACCCCTGAGCAGGCTGCCAAGGTGCATTTTCAGAAATGTTGATTATTCCTATTTTTCTGTCTCCTTTGCGGTAAGTAATTCAGTTTTAAATTCATTACCTATTCATGGCAGAATTTCCAGCCTTATTTATGTTACGAGTTGTACCTGCCTCCCCGGCTTCATCGGCTCTGAGCATTGCTGAGAAATGGATTACGTGAAGATACGGGAATAGTTAAATAATTGCAATGGTTTGAATGTCGATTCATTGGAAGACAATTGAATTGTAGAGTCTGTGGCATCACGTTGCTGTTGATGAACGTTAAAAAATTCTAAGGAAAGAGATGCACCTAAAGCCGGGACGAGTTATATGTATTTGAAAAGTTATAAGGGGATAATGTACATTATAGGTAGTCACATTTCAGATATCATTTTCGTCTTTCTCGTATACTAAGTATACGTTAAAGCTATATGTTTTTTTTATCTTTTGCTTTTGACTCGAATCCAACGGCCACACTACCATTGGTACAACTTTATGCACATTATGCACTATTTCGAGAAAAAAAATCATTTCTGATGATTCGGAATGATATTCCGCGGAATTGGACAATGGCGAAATCTTAACAGCTGTACCGCTAATGAAAATCACAAGAACAGCATAAGACAAGAATACTAATTCTTACAATTATTCACATTCAACAAATTCCTGAATATGTTTCAACAGACGCATACCTACTTCGTTTCCTACTTGAAGGCTTTTCCAGTCTTTTGTTGCCCAAGTAGCATCATTTGTTTTCAATGAATAACAACTAGGGTGGTCTAACCGGTAGTACCGAAACCGGCAATACCCGTATTACCGGCCAATTTTGGGTACCGAAAATACCGGTATTATAAAGCCTGTCCACGTTAAATTTCGGACACCCATCATCCCATGCGATTTTTTAAAATTTTGACAAACCACTGAGGAGATCAATTTACACGACAGTTGAATCTCTCCGCTTTATGTTATTCTTTCAGCGGGTTTTCCTTCTTGTCCAAAGAGATAAAATGGCTACAAATCAGTTGGACATTGTCTCAGTGTCCGAAATTTAACGTGGACAGGCTTTAGACGTAAAATACCGGTATTTTCTGTATTTAAAATTTTGCTGTCAGTGTAAAAAATCTGACTTTTTCTTCAATGAACATTGTTGATATCGTCCAAAATTTTCCCGCAATGTATACAATTGTGAAAACGGTACGAGCCGTAGTAGTTCTTTTCCGTATATCACCTGTGAAAAAACGATTCTCTGCCAAAATATGTTCGTTCTGAATTCGGAAAAGAATTTGAATTAGTGGCTGATGTCAAGGCACATTGAATTAATTCAAGCTCTCAAACCTGTTCAATCTGTTGTGGAACTACTGCTCTGTGAGTTCTGCACTCTATATGAAGCCGACGTGGCGTTCCAATTTACGTTGGAACTATTATCAAATCAAGCCACAGAAATTTCCGCCACTATTTCGATGCTTTTAAGGAATGAATCCAAGAGAGACGATCCAAATACGCCGATGCTTTTTTGAATAATTCTGCCGTGAAGCAATTAATCAGAAATGATTTTGGCATTTTCTTCAAGGCATCCAGAGCTACTTTGATGAAGCAAGCGCATGGGATCTTGAAGCGTCTAATCATTCCTGATGCGATCGTTGAAACTGAGACAACGACCATACCTGACGATCGGTACGAAGAAGATGCCTCTATGAATATTTTTCTGGTTTATTGGTTAAAGAACAACTTGGGAAGAGACTGCAGTAAAGGAAAACACTTGCGTTGCTTATGGCAAATACGTTGACGCCAGGATTGTTGCATACAATCCATAAGGAATTTTCCTACTATGAATCGGAAGGGATTAAGGGCAAGTGTTTGACACTGATTTTCGACGGTCTTGGAACCATTCGTCCAACTTCGGTTGAACCAGAGAGGGCATTCTCAGTAGTTCGCAACATTGCTAACAAAATCCAATGCGGATTGGGAGATGAGTCGCTCAGTATGTATTTTCTACTTAAGTTTCGTTTTGCCCAGCTCAACAAGCAATGATTTTAAAATTCGAAGTTTGTCAACAAATATTGTTTTCCATCCAGAAGTCCAAATCAAAAATTTTTCTTTTACTATCTGAAATTTTCACAAAAACCAGTATTCTACCGGTATTACCGGTATTGACTCCATCAAATACCGAAAACCGGTATTTGACAAAAATGTCCAATACCGACCACCCTATCTGGGAGGTTTTTAAGAAGATTGAATTTGATGTTATCGCATCCCGGAGCAGAGTCTTCGATGAAAGAAGAGACATAGAAAGCTCCAGCATTGAGAATAATCCACCCAAAGAACCGGGATCAGTGACCGATTCTCGAAATAGCGGTTCTGCTGGTACGGAATCTGGACAGACCTTTTTTGCGAAGTTGAATATCCATCGGTTGGAGTATTCTTCACTCTCGTCTTCCAAAGTGTTTTTATTGAGGTTTCTCGTGATAGTCTCTCGACAAAACGTCGCCAGTAGCCAGATTTTTTAGCTTTCTTTCGAGCCTCAAATACTCTTCAAAAAGCTCAGACCTTCCGTGTTTACTTTTATTTTGGGCTTTTTCCCAGCAAACGGCCGGAGAAAGCGACGACGAGCCACCTCTAGCGACGCAGCAAAGCCAATGCCAGCCATAAGACGCCATTGTCGATAGCATCCCACGGTTCGAACGTCTATGAACCCCATCACCCGGCGACAAGCTCCTCTGCAACCATCCACCATTGTAAAAGCTGCAGGTTGGCCGTTGGAATCCGCAAAATCTCGCCTTGTTATCGCCGACTGGGGTAATCCGCCGTTCTGCCTGGAGCCGATCACCAAACCATCGTAGTTCGGCATTCGTTGTCGGATCGCACCTCCAGCGTAGGAAACCAGAGGTTCCCTACCACACCACTACCAACCACAAACCAAAAACCGCAAGTATAAACTCCCTGAAAATAACGTCAATAAATAGGCCTTAGTTTGTAAATAGTTCCACAGTGGTAGCTTATTTGAAGAGCATGGCCCTTGGTTAAAGTATTTCCACCACTTTTGTTATGATTCCGCTTTGTCGAACTCAAACGGAGCTATCAGACCTCAAGGAGCTAGACCTAAGGTGACGCAGTTCAGGAAGATGGTGTGCGTGGATTCGACGAACGATGGAGAAATGTCAAAATAACAATAATATCAGCTATGTTGCCTACGTCACTTTTTGGGTTTATATCTAAACGGCAATGGAAAATCGTACTTTTATCCCAGATGTGGAAAGTACTTCAGATTAGTCAATGACATAAGGATTTGATTGTGAGATAATTTATTACGATACGAGTCGCGCTGAATAGTTCCCTGGTACTAGTAGTGCTTCCACAAATGTTGCTCTCAATTGGCAAGTAGATTCAGACAGTGACAAAAGTGAAAGGAATGGCAATGGAAATTGAATTGCATCCTAGTTCATATCATTTCATATCATGCAAAAACCCAAGAAATAGCATTCTAATAATTAGTACGTTTAGGATTGCATAATTTACTTCAATTATTCAAAATTAATTATGTTCATTGATTGTTGTACTGAAAGTGCTAGAACATTGACGAAATAGTAACAAAAAGACTGCAAGTTTAATTTTATTAGTTTCATGGCATGAATGTTCAGTAATTCAAAGAAATATCATATTTCATTAAATTCTCCATACAAGCTACTTGCCGAACGCATTTAGTGACGTCACTACATTTTTGATTGCCAATACATCTGCATATATGCTGGTCTACGTCACCTTAGTAAGTCTAGCTCATTGATCAGGCCTCGCCTTTCTGGTATTCTCCCCCAACGTAAAACTATAATTATACTATAATTTCCGCACTAAACAGCCGACCTATTAGCGAAACACCAGTGGGTAAGTGTACTAAAAAAAAGGTCCTGCACAATAGGTTTGTCCTCAGCTGGAGATTTGAGAGACAAGTCAGTTCCAAACGACCTTGAAATCCCCAAACCCTGAGCTGGCGAGCTACAAAATGGCTCCTTTTAATTCCACCAATTATTTCGATATCATTGCAGATACGTATTTCGACCACAACTGTGTGGTCGTCTTCAGTGTCTCGTACTTGACTCGAGCGTTATAGAGATGTCCTAAATTATCGATTACTTCGATTAATCGATTCACTGTTGTGATAATCGATTAATTTTAAATCGAGTACTACCCAAAGACGAATCGACTCAATAATCGACAAGAATAAAGAGTAATCGATTATTCGGGATTTTACGACATCTCTAGTAGCGTATGACGTCCAATTTGGATTGTGTGAAATGATTGGATGAGGAGAATAGAAAAAATAGCTTCACGCTGCACTTCTTCTGACATTAACAACTTAATTTGTAGATTAGAAAAACATTTTAATAAAGATTTAAAAAAATCAACAGCGTGGTATTTAGTGTGGTGAAATCTCAATTATTTTATTAATATCGGTTGGAAATGTCGATTTATGAAAATTAGAAATACTTGTTTGGATACACGCGGAGAGAGACATACGCATATGAAACTATAAACCAGATATTCTAAATCCTGTGGGGATTTCCTTGTCCCATTGTCCCAAGAAGTCTTCAAATGTCACTATTTTCGAACTTAAGTCGCCGATATCAAGTCATGATTGCAAAAAACATCCCTGGTATCTTCCAGAAAGTGGTCTATTTTGATTATATATACATTTTTGTAGAACATTGTATTGACCTGAAACTGTTAGTTTCGAAAATATCTTTAAATATTGTTTGTTTAGGGTCTGTCCATAAACAAGGTCCGTATTTTAAAAACGATGATAGATGGACACTCGGTGTCTTCAGCAATAAAATTCATAATAAATTACACTACAACTTTGCCAAAGACACCATATTTAAAAATCGTTTATTAAAGAAGTTACATTTTGCAGCGCCACCTGTGGCGAAAATTGGAACTACAACTTTTCGTCATTCGATGCGCCATATTTTTGTAAAATTTATTCCCGAAGACACCGATGCCAAAAAATAACACCCTGAAGTGGTAAAAAAAAGTTCACGATTTTCGCCAAACGCACCACTGTGCCGTGTTAGCCTGGCTCAGAGCTGATCAACAAAGGTTCCACCAGTGCAACGCAGGGTAGGGGAGATGTTGGTATCCACCGACGATAATGATTGGAGGAAAGTGCCCTTAAAAGTAAATTTGCCCAATGAGGCAACAAAATGGGGTAATGGTCCAAATGCTTCCGAAGAATCCCGGTGGTTGCGTGCATCATCGTTTCTCTACCACGATAAATCAGAATGGCCAGGGCAGGAAGAAGAATGGAGCACAGCACAAGAAATGCGGAATATAATAACCAGAGCTTAAAATATTCATCTTCATGAAGCAATTTCGGTCCGAATTTTGACAAACATCGCATGAATATTCAAAACATAGAATGACATAGTCAGTCGACTACTCCACCAACTCATTCATTCGACTGTCACTGAGTATGTGCAGAAAAACATAATTAGCATTGTTTATATTGATGTTTACCGTTGAAAGTGCCTCGCGAATGAAAATCGGATTCAGTCCTGTGTGATAAATCACTTTACTTATTTGAAACGTGTTCAGATTCCAGATAATTTATCAATTTGTAAAGCGTGCATAAATATTCAATGACTAATATTCAACTGAATATTGACTGTCCAGAGCCGACTATGAATGTGTCGGAAGTGAACTGACAAATGAAGAAAAATGGACTTCACCAAAAATTTTCGATTATTTTACACTCTGGTTGAAACTGTACCGTTCGGTAACGCTGCATCGATGGATCGTTATTAATAATAACGATCCATCGATGCAGCGTTACCGGAACGGTACAGTTTGAACGATTTTCCAAATGGGGACGATTTTTGCAAACCATGTGGTATGTTTCGATTTCTGAATAACTGTTTTGGGAAGAGAAACAACTTGCCGTGTCTGACTACAAAGAATCTTTGCAGTGAAGAGTTGCAGGAAGCAGATATTATGGTGTTGGAAATGGATCAACTTGAGGTCTGCCCGCAGGAATTTGCTATGCTAGAAGCGTTGTTGAAAGATCCGTCGCATCTTCCGAAACAAATCGAGAAGATGAGCCGTATCTACAAGTTGAATCCCTTCATCGATGGACGACAAATCCACAAGGCAGGGCGAATTGATGCAACTCACCTTGGTCCCGTACGTACGGGCAGGTCGCACGTACGTAAGAAGGTTGTGTTGGAGATAATATCGTTAATCCCAAATTATGAACATCATGAACTCAATGAAGTCATGTTCATCGGTCCTACGGTACAGCCACCTCTAAAAAACTACGGTTTTGAACTTCAGGATACCACGATTTGTCATCACTGCAGACGCTCAAAAAAAGTTCCAACAAATTTGGATCCATCCGGAGGATCGCAAATATCAACAAACTTTATGGTGAGATGATCTGTCGGAGCCTATTCGTGTATACCAAACGAAGACAGTTATGTACGGACTCCCCAAGCAGCACAACTTGTTTCACTACTGAACATTTCACTGTGTTCCAACTATTCGAAAAGAAACAATCTTTGCATATGCGCCATCAAATGTCACTCTCTTGCAATCTAAAAAGCGCAAGAGGTGGAGCCTACGGAAACATCCTTCGATTGCAGTAAAATTGCAATAATGTTGCAACATATTGCAGCGGAAAAAAAATAAAATAAAAATATAAAACTGGATTCGATTTATGGATCTTGCGATCAATAGTCCTTCACTCTACCGCAGCACCATTCAACACTTCGAAGGGACTGCATGTTGACTCACCATAAAAACATACGATTATGAAGTTTTGTACTAGGGTTTTCTGTTACTTGATTGCACCATCACCGGAAAAAAATTGTGAGTTGTCAAAACGTTGAACGATGATAAATAAAACATGAAGACACACTCAACTTTTCTGCAACTTAATTTAAACAAACAAATAAATTTTGAAAGACGCATTGGAGTTACATGGTAAAAAATATGCAACTTGATGATTTTGTTTCGTGTTTGCAACATAAAGTGCAGTATTCTTTGATTGTTTGTTTCCAAATGTCAAACACGTACTGCATTGCAATATTA
Source organism: Armigeres subalbatus (assembly GCF_024139115.2). NCBI lineage: Eukaryota > Metazoa > Arthropoda > Insecta > Diptera > Culicidae > Armigeres > Armigeres subalbatus. The sequence goes on along the minus strand of NC_085141.1, from coordinate 229,916,329 downwards.
ATGAAACATTGATCACAACTCGAATGTTTTTGACATCTTGATGCAACTTTTTCGTGCTTTGATGTTTTACCAATGCCTTTAATGAAACTGAATAGAAACAAGCTGCTTTTTGTTAGATGTTGCGTGTGCTACTTGGATCGCCAGTTCTCCGTTCCAGCCACACGAGTCCTCGAGCAGTTGGCATCAGATGATGGACAACATTATCCTCTTGCAGTGCCAGTCATCGGAAAGGGAACTTACGTGGATGATATTTTGACAGGCCACGATGACCTAACCACCATTCAAGAGATCTGCAAGCAACTAATCTCATTACTTGGCGGAGCCCCGAGCAGGAGAAATGGGCTCAATTATACCTAATTCTGTTATTGATACCATACTTTGTTATGAACTAGCCCTGCATAAGAGGTAAAATTCCAAAAATGTATATGCAGAATACTTAAGTCATAGCAAACTCAGCTATTAAATTGAATTTCAATACCAAATGCATAATCAATTATTATTCGTTTGGTATTGAAACACCTAAGCATGTTATGCCTCAAGTATTCTGCATATAAGTTTTTGGTATTATTTTTTGGTATTTTATCTCTTATGCAAGGCTAGTTCATACCAATTTCTGTTATCGAGGTCGTCGCTCCTGCTCGGGGCTGGGTTTACGCTGCGGAAGTGGGCAGCCAACGACTGCGAATCCTTAAACATGTACCACTTGAAACCTCCTTCGAGAAACCTCCAATAATCTCGAGCTTGATCGTTCTACAGCGGTCAAAACGTTAGGTCTTCTATGGCTTCCACAATCAGATACACTAAGATTCAAAATACCACAACTCTGCGCTTCAAAACCAGTCACAAAAAGAGTAGTAGTGTCAAAGATGTCTCGCTTATTTGACACTATCGAACTTCTCGGACCCGTCGTGCTTACAGCTGAGGTCTTTGTGCAAACTCTCTGGGCAGAACGCTTGCCGTGGGATACAGAGCTCTCTGCTGGAGAATCCTCTCTAATACTCTACGGCAACGGTTCTCAACCTGGAGTACATGTACCCCTAGGGGTACCTTCGATGGCCCCAGGGGGTACCTCGGGCAAGAATGGGTAATGGCGGATGTATTACCATTCCAATCAAAACTTATTATTAATGTTTTGATAATTGTGTTTTTTATTTCAAAACTTTATCTTGTGCTTAATAAGCATGGCGAATAGAAAATCAAAGCCTATGGAATCCTGCCCTCTCAGACAAGCACAGTGTATCAAGGGCTGTGCGACAAAAGATCAAAAGGACAAAATGTTGAAAGAACAAATATAAAAAATCTTCAATGCAATCTACCTATTCCATACAAAGTATTAAATAATATGTTAACAACATGCTTCTGAACTAAAGTCTGAAAGTACAGAAACCTCCATTTGAGAGGCATGAAGGCTATTTTTCCGAAAAGCTTAGTTGCTTCGTTATAATATAATTGGAAGCATCCTTCTGCGCTTCTCGGAAGCCTCCAAGCTTTAAGCCTCCTTTCAAGAGATTCGGAAATGATGATGATGATGATGATGATGATGGTCCCGCCACATACCCCTACAAAGGTTTGAGCTGGACGAGATATCTTTAAGATAATAATATAAGATCAATGTAATCGGTTTTGCAAGCAAACGATCCGATTGTGTGTACAGATATAAAATCCAAAATAAAATTCCATACTGTGCAGCAAAAATAAATTGGTAAAATGAACTAGAGAACTACACCTAGATTTTTCGTAATCAACAGTAGTGATACATGCTGCTCATCAAAAGCTAAACTTGTGAAACCTCTCGCACAGATTTCAAAAGCTCCGCCAAAATCTCCTTCAAGAGGTTCGGAAGCCTCCTTTTAAGAAGCACGTACGCCTCCTTTTAAAAAGCTCACCTCATTTTAAGTGGCTAAAAAGCCGCCTTTCAAGTGACTCGGAAGCGTTCTTTCAAGATTCTTAGAAGCCTCTTTTAAGTGGCTCGGAAGCTGCCTCTCAAGAGGCTATGAAGTCTCCCTACAAAATGCTCTTGAGCCTCCCATCAAGAGGCTCGAAAGCTTTACGTCATGAGACTCGGAAGCCTCGTTTCGAGAGGCTTGGAAGCCTTTTTTTAAATCGCTTGGATACCTACTTTCAAGAGGCTCGGAAGCTTCCTTTCAAGAGGCTCGGAATTCTTCATATTTTAAATGGCTCGAAACCGCCTTTTAAGAGGCTCTCGAACCTCCTTTCGAGATGATCGGATGCTACCTTCGAGAGTCTCGAAAGAATCCCTTCAAGAGGCACGGAAGCCTCCTTTTAAGAAAAAGGCTTGGAAGCGTACATTCAAGATGCTTAGAAGCCTCCTTCTGAGTGGCTCGAAAGGTGCTTTCAAGAGGCTCTGAAGGCCTCCCTTTAAGATGCTCAATTGCCTTTCTTCAAGAGGATCAAAAGTCCCATATCAAGAGCCTCTGAAACCCCCTTTCAAAGACTTAAAAGCCGCCGTTCAAGAGGCCCAGGAGCCTCTCTTCAAGTAGCTTGGAAGCCTTACTTAAAGAGGCTCGACATTCTTCTTTCAAAAGGCTTGGAAGCATACTTTCAAAAAACTCAAAAGTTGCTTGAAAGCCGCCTTTCAAGATGCTCTGAAGTCCTCTTGAAGGGCTCGAAAGCCACCGTTCAAGAGATTCGGAAATCTCCTTCAAGATGTTCAAAAGCCTCTTTCCAAGAAGCTAGTAGTCGATCTTCATAAAGCTCGGAAGTCTCCTTTCGAGAGGCTCGTAATCGCCTTTTAAGAAGCCCAAAAGCTTCCCTTCAAAAGGCTAGAAAGCTTCCCTTGGAGAGGCTCGGAATTCTTCTTTCAAAAAGCCTCATTTTAAGTGGCCCGAAACCCGCCTTCCAAGAGGCTCTAAAGCCTCCTTTTAAAATGCTTGGAAGTCTCCCTTCAAGAGGTTCGGAAGCCTCCAATAGACAAAAAAGTCATGTAGGAAGCTTGATGATTAAATTTACTTTTATTTGGATTTTTTTACAGAATTCCGCAAACTTCAGCCAACTTCATGGAGCGCCATATATCACGTTAGTTTTTATGGTCGTTTTTTCAAATATCTTATCTACGCTTATTTTCATTTACAGCAAACAAATAGGGGGTACCTCAATTAATGCAAAAGTTTGAAGGGGTACCTCTCAAGAAAATGGTTGAGAACCGCTGCTCTACGGCATTATTGTCTACGCTGTTTTTGCGATGCTTCAATGAAAGGTTATGGTTGTTGCGTGTACGTAGTCTCACCGGACGACACTGGGAAGCTGCACAGTCACCTGCTCATCTCTAAGTCCCGCGTCACACAACTGCGGACAATCCATACCAAGGCTGGAACTTTGCGCTGCACTACTCGGCAGCCAGCTCATCGAGACCATCCGTAAGACGACTGATTTTACTCATCCCGTAACTATTTGGAGCGATAGTACGGTTGTTCAGCACTGGTTGCGATCGAGAAGTCATTCTTGGAAGGTGTTTGTGTCGAATTGTGTTGCTGAAATACAGCGTTTGACTAAGGATTCCGAATGGAGACATATTCTCACGAAGATCAACCCTGCAGATCGATTTCTCGCGGTATCCTAGCAAGCGAGATTGTAGGAGACTACTTGTGGTGGCATGGACCTCCTTTCTTACAACTACCTACGGTACAATGGCCAGAATCTCTACCCCAAGCACCAGACAATAATCTGATCAATGCGGAAGCTCGTCGGACTTCTTTGACAGGAATTCGGAGCTCACCAAACTGATGAAGTGCGCTGTCTTCTGCTACAGATTCTTTTCTACAAGCAGTATTTCTGCTTCCCAGCGGAGATAAACAGCTACTGCAGTCGAGAGGAACTATCAAATCTCCCCAAATTGAATATAAAGTCTCCATTGCGGAATATGAACCTATTCATGGATGAGTTTGGACTCCTGCGTGTTGACAGTCGTTTGCGCTATTCTAATGCACCGTACGACTCTCCAACTTACTATTATGATTGCAAAATCGGTGCATCTCAAAACATTGCATGGAGGGCCTTCCATCTTACTGGCCACAATGCGTCAGCGTTTCTGGCCACTCCGAGGTCGGAACCTAGCTCGAATGGTGGTGTGGCGGTGTGTTACTTGCTTCTAGTGCCATCCGAAGTCCGCTAATGAAATCATGGAACCAAGTAATTGAGAAATTTCAATTTTAATCTCATCCAGTGATTTATCACCACTGCGCTGGGGAGACCTTTCAAGACGCTCAGTTTTGTCGTCGTATGTGAAGAATTTATGGCACTTCTCAGTTAAATACTGAATAAGACGTTTGCGATCGTCAAAGGATCCCGGCAAAAAGCGGCAGTCACCCTTTCTAGCAATCTGAAATGAAACCTTGATCCCCTGAAGGTTACTCAAGATTTCATTCCGAAAGTCAGAAAACTCGGCAACAGATACCACAATTGGCGGAATCCGTTGTTTCTTCGCATGAATCGAATCACCTGGGCTAGAGGTAGATTCGATTTGCTCAAATTCGTCATTAATCAAATCGAACTTCGATAGGAGAAGAAATAATGTCAACGTTAGATTTAGAAGGAATATCTGAAGTCTCCAGCTTCCTTCTATTTTTTTCCGCGCTTGGGCAGGACGGTCTTGAAACCTTGTTTCTTTGAAGGAAGTGGAGAAGGAGTGACCTTAAATCAAACAAACAATCAAATAAATTTTGTTTGTGATAAGGGTTTGTTCAAATATTACGTAGCGCGAGAAACGTTATTTTAAGGAACCCCACCCCCTCGTAACAATCTGTAACAAATTTCAGAACAACGCCCACCTTTTTGCGTAACACCGTAACGCGTAACAAATACAGTTTATTCGAGACGAGCCAGCCTCGGGCTGAAAGTCTCGATAATAAATACAAAGAAAATACAGTTTATATTTTATGCTATTTTAAAAATATTGAATACATTTTAAAAAAATGTATATTTTTTTCTTTATGCTATTAATTTGTTACACGTAACAATATCTTGAAGGACCCCCACCCCCTAGATTTTGCGTAAAAAATTGTAACAAAAATTAAACAACCTCCCAACCCCCAACTGTGCTACGTAATATTTGAACAGACCCTAATTGACCCAGACCCAATGATAACCTTGAAAATTACCGTTGAAATTTCGAAAATCTTCGAGTAGAAATTCCAAAGAATTTCTCGCTGAATTAGAATTTTTGAACCTAGAAGGATCGTTTGGCAGAAAGTAATTTGGCCGAAAGTCACAAGACCGGAAGTTGTTAGGCCGAATATGTAGTTTGACCTCATTTGACTGAAGTCCATCTAGTTCTAGCACAAAACTATTTGGTCGAAAATGTCATTTGGGTTGACCTTTTCCTTGTTTAAATATTTTCCATGGAACTTTCGAAGAATTTCTTATAGACAATACAAAGAACTTCCCGTAGAAATAAAAAAAAATCCCGCCGAAAAATTTTCCGTTGAAATACCGAACTTCAAAATTTCACTTATAAATTCTGAAGAATTTTAGTGTAAAAACGAAATTCCCTGATTTTTTCAGGTACTCTACATTAATTTCCAGGTAAAAACAAACGTGCCATAAACAGATGTGGTCATCCAGAAATTGCTTCAGTCATTTAATCAAAACTTCATTCAAGCATTCCTTCGAAAATTTCTTTAGGAAGTGAATACGGAAATTCCTTCAAAGAGGGCATTCCAAGAATTGCTTCGTAATTTCCCTCTGAAATTCTCTCGGAACTTCCTCCAGAATTTAATTCAGAAATTCCTATAGGGTCTTCGTCGTAAAATACCTTGGAGATTTCTTCAGATATTCTTTTGATATTTCTTAGACAACTCGATCGATTTGAGTCGGTAATTTCTCCAGGGGAACTTTAGAAACTTTTTAATGAATTGTTCCAGAAAATTTGTTCGGAACTTTCTTCGGGAGTTCATTCAGAACTTCGTACGAATATTCCTTCAGAAAATAAACGATTTTTTTGTAAATTCTTTTACGAGTTCCTTTAGAACTCTCCTCGGAAATGTTTTAAAGAATTCCTTTAGACATTCGTTGGGAAATACTACAGTTGATGCAAAAGTATAAAACTGCTATTGTTGCTCCAGTTCGTGTGACCAACATCTAGTGTGCTTAAATATAGCAGCCAAAAAACCGCTACTATAAGTGTCAAACCATGTTGTTGATGCAACCAATCATATACTACAACACTACTGAAAATACATTCGGGAAATGCTTCGGATTTCTTTTAATTTCATGGGATTTTTTTAGGAGTTCATTCGATAATTTATTTACGAAAACTTTATAAAACACCTTAAGGAATTGTTACGGATATGCCTATGAAAATTCTTTTACAGATTCCTTCGGAAATTCCTTAACGAATTTCTTTGGAAATTTCAATAAATTCCTTCATGAATTTCATGCAAATTATTTATAGAATTCCTACAGTAGATTATTCCCGGTATTTGTTTTGAAAATTCCTCTTGTAACTTCTTCGGAAATTATTTCAGACATTTCTAGAGAGTTCTTTTAGCATCCTTTCTTCAAGTTCCTTTGAACCTTCGGAAATTTGTTTAAAATTTCCATAGTAAATGAATTTCGATTCCTCAGGGAATCTATTCATAAATTCATTTTGGAATCTTTGTGAGGAATTCTTTTAGAAAAAAATTTGGAATTCGTTCTGGAATACCTTAAGAAATTCTTTTGGAAAATCCATTCGGAATTCCATCGAAAATGCCTTTAGCAAAAATTCTTCACAAATTGCTTTGTTCTCTTGTGGGAATTCCCTAAGGAATCCTTTCGGAAATTCTTCCTGAATTACAATTAGAAATTCCTCTAGGAATTCTTTCGGGAACTCATCATTGAAATTCCCCCAGGAATAATTTAGAAAATTCCTATGGGCACGCTTATAGTAATTCAGTACCAAATTTTCAAAACGACTTATCTGCTTTTGTAAACAAAGATTCAAACGTCGATTTGACGAATCTGATAGCACTCCCACGCAAAGCAACACCATCAATACGTAGGTGAAGGCTTCTGCTACCTGTTGATGGTGTTGGTTTGCGTTAGAGTGCTATCAGATTCGTCAAATCGACGTTTGAATCTTAGTTTACAAAAGCAGATAAGTTGTTTTGAAAATTTGGTACTAATTCCTTTGAATACCATCCAATTTTTTTCTGAAACTTGACTTTCTTTGAAGCGGGTAAAGCGTTTCTTTTGTCCATAGATCGTGTTTAATTTTTAAATTGTTTGTTGTTTTTCATGTTCGAAATTTTACTGATTGTGTCAGAAAATGTCTGCGTTATGGAAACATCGGAACATCGTGCCACTCAGGTGCACCAATTGCAGTCAGACAACACTCTACTAACATTTTGGTTTTATGCTGGTTTTATAACACTCTTGAAGAGTAAATTATGGTCTTCAAGAGCGTTCTAAAACTTAAAATGTTACTTGTTAATGCGTGGACGACCCAAACTGCTAGATCAGCAGTTTGTCCATTATAAATAACCCGCGAGCGCGTGTCGCGTTCTCTTTCCTTTAGTAGCTTTGGACAATCACCGGTGGTGCAGTATTGTGTTAGTATTATCAATAAAAGTGTTTTAGAGTTACTAAGTCTTTTTAAAAAGTGAATCCATATCACGATTCCCATAAGTCTGATTATTCCAGGATTTCTCCAGGTGGGATAAAATTCTCTAATAATTCCTGGTTTTCCAGGTAGTAGACACCTTGTGCAAATTCCGGAAAATACGTCGTGAAAACTCAGAAGAATTTTCCATGACAATTAAAAAATAATCCGTTCAAATTAGAATGAATTTCCTATGGAACTCCTAACAATTTCCATTGAAATCCGAAAAAAATCCTCATTTTGAAAAATCTACCGCGGAAAATTTCTGGTAAAAATTCCTCAGAGTCCCCCGCGGATATTTCACAAAATACTCAACTAAAACTCGACAGGAACTTTCCGAGATTTTTTCAAGCAATTTCCTGTACAAAATTTGGAACAATTTCTCGTGAAAATTCTGAAAAGTTTCTCTCTGAATTCCGAAAAAAAATTGCCTCAAATCCAAGCAATTTTTCTTAGGAGTTACAAAGAACTTCAAAAAAGCTCCTGTGGAAAATTCGAAAATAATTTCCAAAAATGAATATTTTGGAAAAACTTAGGGACTGTCCACAAACCACGTAAACCGAAATTTCACATTTTTGAACCCCTCCGGTTAAAGTTTGTGAAAACCGAAAAAAAATCAAAATTTCGAAAATGTTTGGGTTGAAATTCCGAGATTGTTAAGTATACATTCCTATAAGTGTTGCGTGGAAATTTCGTAAAATTTCCCAATTGATAACCTTGTAAGCTTCCAGGTAATACTCCAAAGAACTCTCCATGATAATTCGGATACTTTTCTTGAAAACTCCATGCAATATTCCGCTGAATAATCATCTGTTGAAATCCCAAGACTTTTTTTTTAAATTCCAATAGTTTCCCCGTTAGTGGGCTTTGTGGCCGTGCGGATAGCGACGTCAATCGTCTAGACTCATGTGCTATGGAGTGTGGGTTCGATTCCTGCCCCGGTAAGGAGGAAATTTTTCATGATCGAAAAATTCTCCAGTGGTCCACTGGGTGTTATGTGTTCTGTCCGTTGTCTCATGCTAGATGTCTGTACGCCATCTGGTCGAAGACGGTGTCCCTGTTTTTTTTAAATCCCTAGTAATTTTCCGTGAAAATTTAGAATCATCAATTTAGAATCAAATTTCAATTTTAAACAGACATTCCTAAATATTTCCCGTGGAAATTTAGAATGGTTTTCTTCGATATATTTAAATTTTACTTGCAAATATGGAACAATTTCTTGAGGAAATTGATCGAATTCCAAAAATATACCAGTATAGTAAAGAATGACGTAAGTCCTATGTCAAAAAACCGGAATATCCTAAAAAATCTAACAAGTGAACTTTGCACAAAGCTGCTGTATAAACCGTTTTCAAAAAAAAATAATATCATAAAAAGGACTACGTAGACGTTTGGTAACCCCCCCCCCCCTGCCGTAATCTGAAAAAGTGACGTATACGCCATTTTCCAAAAATGGTGTTAACGAGTATTACTCATCGAGCCCTTTAACAGAAAAATAAAACATGCATGTTGTAAAATGGCTGTTACGTCACTTTTCCAGATTACGGCAGCTCCGTCCCCCTTCGTAGACTATCGTAGACTTTTTCGAAACACCTCTTAATGCTTGAAAATGTGAATTTGATCCTTATTGTAACACTTAAATCACTAGGGACATACACAACGACGAACTATCTTCGTTACAAGTAGACGGACAGTTAACGTAAAACATCGCCCAAGACTGACGGTTATGGATCTCTACAATATGCCAGGAATATGTATATCGACGCTGTTGCCAAGCAGGTATCTAGGTGTCTAGACGTTTGTAAAGACACTATTTATGTGAAGCGATTTGCTAAATTTATGCTTGTCATGGTTGATTTCTAGTTGCATTGTGGTGGCAAGGGCTCTGACGAGAATGCAATCAATAAATCTCATTAGATATGGCACATATTTCAATATCTAATCTTATTGTCTTATTGTTTACTATAATAATTGTTTATTATTGGAAATTTTGCTGAGCAGCGAAGTGTTCAATTGTTTTAACACTAATAATTAAATGTTCACATGGAACCTTAAAACTTCAGAATACGAACTCATGTTCGGAATTCGAGTCAACAATGTATATCGCTGCAAAAAGTACGCTGTCGTAGTGCATGGATCCGTCGGTGGACTCAAAGGTATCTGGGAGAAGAAAATTCGCATCGCAAGAGCTGCGACAGGTGAATTGCAATTAATTTATTCTGAAATAGACAAACAGGCTTATCCTTTTGTGCTGCTTGCTACTGGCTGCAGACTTCAGGGGCTCAACTTGCCCACAGATAGGACTGCTCGCGAAAAGGCAGACAGCAGTCAGAACGAATGAATTGGGAGGTGGATGTCGCTGTCGTCGGAGCGATGTGCTGGCTGTCGTCTACAGGAAAGCCTTTACCAAGTTTGGCTTCTGGTATCTCGATTCCGACGACGGCTGCGAGCAACGCAATCGCTCGAACGAGGCGAACCCGATGAAAAGATGGGAAAGTATTTTGATTACCTGTGGTTTAGGTTCCCACTGCTCCTTCGCGGTTTTCCAACCGCGGATTTAGCATTATCGCATTGCATTAAACGATATGCGGATTTGGCGAATGGGCAAGTAAAGGCAACGTCTGATGTCAACTATCGTGCCGGTAATGGGCTTCGAAGGTTACATACGCATGCATGGTGCGGTGCAGCTCCGATCGACCCGATATCGAGGACGATAAAGCTAATGACAGTGCTAATAGATATTCAAATGAATTCCAACATAATCGAACTTGATCTACGGCATTTGATGTACTTCAGAGGAATAGAATTAAGTCTAGAGTCTGATTCAATTTGTTGACATTAATTTGCGTTTGACTACTATCGTGATGATTTTTTAAAAAGTCGTCCTACATTAAAGTTTTTCCAAAAAGTTAACATTTTATTTCATCTCCAGTTTTGAAATGCGTATAGCTTATTTGATTCTATCTGTTAGCGAAGAGTGAAAAAATAGTGCTCGATAAATAATCGAACTCATTATTTGATAGAACACATTTGTCTAATATCAGAAAAGTTATGATGCATTCAATCATTTTGTTTAAAGTCCAACATGACTTATTTCATATATTCTCATTAACTACTTAAATGCATATAATTAAATCCGATAGAGCGATCGATCCAAGCACGATATTTACCACAAATCCATCAGATCCAAGATACGATCAACATCCCGCATTAGAGACAGCTCACTTATAAGTACCTAGTTATAAGAAGTAGATCACCTTGATCATGAGGAAACCTGAGGGCAGAAAGCAATGGCCGTGTCCACGTTTGCCCCTTTCACTCTCGAATGGAGCTTTAGCTTTGCTATGAAAAGAGCTGTTCTTTAGATTATGCGAGGTGTGCTTCACTCGGGTCGGAATGGGTCACGATGCAAAGGAACCAGCTACTTACAACTGAAGCAACAACAGCAGCACTGGCTTATTATTTTCCTCGAGACTAGCATTAGAGTCAAAGCATTTAATAAACCACAATATTCTTGTAACATTTCTAGTGATTGACATGTGGGGACGAGATTTTGTTAACGACGTGATCGCTCAAAGTTTTTAATTCCATTGTAGCCGGTCAGAGCAGGGAGCTCTTAAGGGTAGCTTTCGATTGTCTTTTCCAATGATACAAAGTTCAGATATATGAGTCACCTGTAAAATATCGAAACAACATATGGGGGTCGTACATTAATTTTGTTAGGGCAAGAGGAGGGAGGAGCATTTCTTTAGGCTCAACACAATAAAAAATGTCTAGAGAATCATATTGTGATAGAGGAACTCGAGTAGGGAGGCAAGACAAGATAATGACACATTTTTACAGCATCAGTTATTTAAAACAACCGTTGATATGAATGAATTATGATAAATCATGTTGACATTTCTTCTTAACAATATTATAACAGCACAGCTTATGTTTAAACTGTACTTGCTTAACGACTGTATGATATTTAGCTTTATGGTTTTTCTTTCAGCCTTGGCAGTCTGTAAAAGCAGCAAAAACGAGTTTGCCTTTACATCCGACGGTTTCGGTTTTATATTAAACCTTTTTCAAGGAATAGAGGCTCGCTTTTTTGTTTAAAAGTTATTTTAAATTTGGCCCCTACTTGGGAAGGGTTGACAAACCCCAAAAAAAATCCCTTATGTAATACGCCCTTGAAACGATTCAGTGACAAAGATTAATAACAAATATAAAGTGCTGCTCCAAATGAATCGTCTTATTATTTTAACACTGTTAACCGTTCTGCTGGATCAGCTCGATTCGATTGAAAATGTACACCTGAGATAAGAATCCATACGAAAATTTTGCTAGCACAAGAATGTCAGAAAATTGAAAAAAAAAACACAAAATCATGTTTTTTATCAGAAGAGTACCCATCAGTGTTCAATGTTCCAAGCTCAAATTTAGTAAATATTGTTCATACTTGAAACAGTTTTTATCCGCTCCGTTTGTCTGCATCCAATGAGCAAACAGCCAAAAATGAACGAGCTCCTTCAAATCACTCCGCTTTGCAACACGATACAAATTGAAGGTAACCATGCATGAAACAGGAGTCAACACGACCTCAAAGAGCAAACATCACCCTTGTCTGGGCCTAAAGTGCCGGGGATGTGTGAACAAGAGGTCGGACAAAAAGGACGATGATGCAAAACATATCGTCGGCATCACCTTCCAAAAGCCACGGACCATTGCCGGTCGTATTTGGATTGAGATATTAATGTGATTGAGTGTGAATAATGCTTTTTTATCAAAGGATCACGTTACCTCGCCGTTCAGCATTCGATGCTTCTCCGTTCTCAGAAACTACATACCAACATGTGGCTTACAGTAAGTTTGGTCGTCTCTATGTGGCTCAATTTAATGATATGGGGAAAAACCGGAGGAAAAAAGCAACTCTTCTCCGGTGGATTAAGCTGCACAGCAGCTCACCATATTGGACGTCAGAACGGTTTACCCCCATTGACTTTGAGTAACCGTAGATGCCCGCCCGTCCTCGTGGTTGTGCTGCACATCGTACTACTACATGTGAGTATTTTTTTTATTGATGACCAGTGGTCCCTTCAGAGAAAAGGGATGCATGTGAACGAACCACATACCCGTAGTGGTAACGTGGTAACCAGAAAGATGATGAACGAGAGTAAACCGAATATGAGTAGTTGCGATGGAGGTTTTAACATACTTTGGTTGGTTGGTGAATTCAATACATGCGATAAGGGTAAACGGAAACCGGAGTTAGGGTTATTCTGTTATTTCGAAATATGTAGTTCGGTGCAGAGAGCGAATGCAAAACAATAGATGAAGTGAAATTCCCAATTGTTTTATGTATGGAGCACGATTATAAAATGCATAGATCAAAATAATCGTATATGAAAATTTATCTTTTCTGTTAAGGTGTCTCAACAAAATAGCAACGCATTACTGTCATCTTTTTATTTCAGCCTTGCTGCGTCGTAGCAAGCGTAGAATAGAGAGATGACTGCTGCTCGTTGCCTCAATATTCCAAATGGTGCCCTAGAAAACGCGAGCTGGAACAACATTGGATTCCGAAAAGTTCGTCCTTAATACTGCCACTCCGTTTTTTTTGCAGTGTCGAACAATCTCTCTAGTTTCTTTCCCCAGTATTCATTTTGAAGTATTCAACTATATTGTTCATGAGAATGTGCTCCTTAAACTCAATAACGATTCTTACTTCAAACAAGTTTTATTATGTGTTAGCATGCATGACCTAATGGCACGGCAAATGCTGGGTAAAGCGTACCATTGGTACTTCGCGTACCTGAAGGAATAAAATAGACCCCATCTCGCGGTTCTTAGCCTCTTACCCAGCAACTCCTATCCCTACCTCCTCGTGGTGCTGGCCGGTATACGAGCAACCTTAGGGAAGATCGGGTAACCAACCCCGGTGGGAACTATGGTCGTAAACTGACAGGGAAAGAGGAGTTTGCTCCTCTCCGGAGATGCAAATCTTACTGGGCGTCTATTCTCCATGTCAGAATCGACTCACAACAACGTCTGTTCTCCATGTCAGGGGCGGCTGATCATCGTCCGAGTGCCAGCGAGGGTCTCTAAACTAAAGAAAGACAACAGTAGAGCAAACGGATTGATACAACGGCAACAGACCCGGCAACAAATAAAGGACAACGATTGGAAAGTCGGATCTTGGAACGTGAGAGCTTTGAATGAACCCGCACGTGTTGGGCTCCTGGATCGTGAGCTGCAGAAGGTCGGCGTGTGTATGGCAGCAATCCAGGAAATACGGTGGTCCAGAACTAGAGAACGTGAATTCCCGGCGGCGGATCCCATAGCGAACACTTCATTCAGGTACCACATCTACTATAGCGGTGGTGATAGAACAGAACGAGGAATTGGCTTCATGGTGATTGGGAAGCAGATAAGCGTGTTATCCGGTGGAAGCCGATAGGCGACCGCATTTGCATGTTGAGAATGAAGGGCAAATTCTTCAACTATAGCCTGATCTGCATCTATGCCCCCTAGGGCAGTTCAAATTTCAAAAATGTTCGAAAATTCCAACTCCCATATGTCTATTAGCATCATTTTAATAATATAGGAGTCCTGGCAAAATTTCAGGCAATTCAGTGGCCGTTTAGGGGTGGCGCGAAGTCAAAATATGTTTATATGGAAATTTGTATGGGAAAAACCAAACAAATATTCAAGTCTCCCTACATCTGTCAAATCGTGATGAATTCAAATAAATATCCCCAACCTCTCTTTTTGGAAACTATATAAATGAGACCTCCGGATAACACATTAGTTATGAGTGGGTTGAACGGTTGACAGCGTGAATATGAGATAAATGGCTAAAATGGTGTAATTAGCCTCAACGTAGCAGTGGAAACATAAATCAAAATTAATGAGTTACCCACTGTTTAAGCTCAAATAAACTCCAAAAATGGAGGTTGGGGATGTTTATTTGAATTCATCACGATTTAAGAGATGTAGGGGGATTTGAATAAAATTTAAGTTTCTCCCATGCAAATTTCCATATAAACATAAATTGACCTCGCGCCACCCCTAAATGGCCACCAAATTGCCTGAAATGTTGCCAGGACTCTTCCCAAGCAACACCTCTTGTTTCCCAGTGAGTAACAACAACTGTGGTGTGACTTACTAAAGGTCTGACTTATGCACAACGCGTCGTATTTGGAACTCCTTTGTAACACAAAAAGCGCAAGAGGTGGAGCCTATTTGCAACATCTTGCGGCTACAATGAAAATAAAAACACAAAAACCAACCGGGAATCGAACCATGGACCTTGAGATTCGCAACCTTCTACTATAACCATCACACCATCAATTCTATTTGGAGATTCTGCTACAAGTGCACTACATAAACAACAAAGTCATTTGTAACTTCATTGTACCTTATACGGAACATGCAGGGGACTGTCAAAAATTAAATACTGCTCAGCTGAGCTCAAAGTGTTTTGCAACATATCAGAAACATTGTCGTAACAGCAATGAACCGAAGTGTTATTAATTCTGCAACTTATCTGTTTTGTTTCTGATATGAAACACATCGAATTTTAAACCACCCAAGAAGTCAGATGGGTAGAATATTGCAACGCCACTTAAACGGAAATGAAACATTGTGTTTTTACTGAAACTGGGAAGTGGCTTTAATGTGACACGATGTATTGCCAGTGTCTTCAATGCAATTTATTAGGAACAAATACCTATTTGAAAGATGTTGCGCGTGCTGCTTGGGACGCGGCATCATCATTATTGTAAGGGTATCCGATAACACACTTTTTCCTAACGAAACGAAACGAAATTTGAAATGTCTATGTTGATTCGGATCGAAACGAAACGAAATAAAGATTTCTTTCGATATTTCGAAACGATACGAAATCAAGGTTCATTAAATTCGAAATTTTTCGAAACGAAACGAAATTTTAATTTTTTTTCCGCGGAATTTTTATTAAATTGTTTTAACATTATGTACGCAATTCTGATTTCACTTTTTCGAAGTCGAAACTGTATTACGACCAAAAGAGTCACAATAACAGAAAAGTATATCTGAGATAAATCGCCACATTCTCGCCGCATATACCATTGGCGATAAAACAATACCCCAGCATTTGTTTCGCTTTTAAAGAAATTCATCGTGGAGCGTGTGTTCCCGAATCTGATCAATTTTATATCAGTAAGTATATACAAATAAAGAAATTGTGGGATTTTTCATATACGGATTCAAATTTCGTTTAAAACCTTAATTCACTTAAGAATTATGTAATTATGCTAAAGCATACTTCATATTGTCTTGTCAGCGTGAACTAAGTACTGACTTAGTCAAAATTAGAAAATGAATGCTTAGATTATTTTTTTTATTTAGTGGGATACTCAATTATGTATCCACATCTGCGAGGCGTATACGCAGATAGAGAATTGATAATACTAGAACAACATTTGAAAGAGAGTATCAGCCAAAATGTATTCCTTCTTATTCTTTTTTTTTTACCCGCCACTCTCCCCCACACCAAAAAACTCAAAATTGAGCTTCCTGGTAATGGACGCAACTAGCTCAGCTCGACTGGCAACAAAAAACAAAATTAAAAAGAAAGACTTAATTTACTTGAGCTGAGCACAAATAACAATTAAATGTGTAAGAGAGTGAATTCTATGCTAATTAACTTCCAGAATCCCAGTGGAGTTTTCTCCTTTTAAGGGATTCATAAGATTCTTATTCTACATATATAGCATACATTTGCTCACTTGAAGAATCCTGTGCACCTTTCTAAAATGTACGAAGATATGTATTTCCGATTGAATTTAACAGACCCATAGTCTTATATACAATCAGCTCAACAAACTGAGCTATTGTCTGTGTGTTCTTGACATATGAGAACAGCTGTTATGGTCAGTATAAGCTGAACCCGTTCTGAATTTTATTTTTGCAAATTCCATGCGAAGATCTAGAAATGCCCACAAATTCCTTACATACAGCGCCGTAGCGTGCGGTTGGCCAGGCCTCCGCCAAGGGCGCCAGTCTTTAGGGGGCGCCGAAATCAAGGATTACGCTATAGGGGAAACTGGACACACATGATTCCCACTTTTGGTTTAGCATATTTCTCGATGTAACATGCACAGATTTGCACGCTTCTTGATGGACTTGATAAAGAATTTAATATGCTGTTCAAAAACGTCATTGGAAGCAATAATTTGTTCATGAATGTTACCTAAAAATCGATTTTGCCGAAAGATAGAAAATTTGGAATTTTCAAAACTTGCGGGAGACTTGATCCTCATATAGGGGGGAATTGATCCCGTTATGAGCTGAACATGTTTAGGTTCTTTCAAGCCTAATGAAATGTTGAATTGGTCTAGCCTCAAATCCTAACAATTCTTCATAGTCTGGCGTAATATCAGTCGTGCGAAAATTAAATATTGTTAGTATTAAGCAAGGCAAGTATTTTAGTTCTCGAATAGAGTAATAGTGACAGATAGAATGTCTGCAATAGCAACAAAATTTGCATGGTGATGATGCAAACTGCAAACCATTCACTCCACTAAAAACTAAAATTTTAGAATCTAATTATTCTATTAAATCTCCAAAAATTGGCTGCACTGCAAATGCCATGGCCCATGATAAATATCCCTGAGTACCTGTTTTGGGACCAATAAAAAAAAGACTGTTTCACCGCCATCAGGGTGACAATGGGTCTGGGGGTGAAAATAGGTCATCCTTCTCACCGGCAGTCTAGAGGTAGTATAGCAAAATCGTTCAAAAAGGTCTCTTATATTTTGGTCTTCTTGTCCTCAGATGCATTCAATCTATTCTACAAGTATTCTAAGTAGCTGAAACAGTGACCCATTCTCACCCCTATTTGACCCATTGCCTCTCCCGACGACGGTACATCGAGATCGCCAGACTACTATCAATACCACAACCGTGATCATACCAGGATGATGACTTCATACATCAATATGGTACTGTCACGCATCATCATTGTTGTAGTGCGTGTTATTATTACACAAATGCGATTTCTTTTAAACGACTGATCAAAAGATGTTGAATGAGCCTATTATTTAACTTCTTTAAGAAGATTTACAAATAAATGGTGATTGTAAGCAAACTTCTCCTAGTTCAAACGGAAAAAAAAAATAATTCCAGATCGAACAATACTGATTTTATGCCCTGTGATTTGTTGAGTATTTCCAAAGCTTAATTTACACTCTTTTTCATTGAAAATAATATTAAAATGCATTTAATAAAACTAATCAAAACTAAGTATGTTCATGTTCAACTACACTTTTTTCTGGTTAATGAAATAAGCCTATTGAGAAATTCAAATTGCGCATGTATTGTCTGATTGACAAAATTAAAGAGAAATTAAAATTATTTATACTTTTTTCATAACTAGAAAAGAATTTCAAAAGATTAATTAGTTACATACAATACAATAATATGCGACGGTATAGAACAAACGCCTTAATATATGCAATATCGGGATCAAGTGTGTCCAAACTGTGTGGGATCAAGTGTGTCCATGTTGAGTATTTATTTTGTTTTGTTTTAGTATTCAATGGAAAATAAGCAATAGTTAATTGAGTGAATTTATTCAATTCTACAATAATAAAACTATGTCCAGTAAAAATTTGGTACGTTTTGGTTGGACATATTCAAAGTTATTAAACTTTTCTCCTTTGAAGAAAAAAAGGATTGAGAATGCTTAAATAATAAAACCTCTCTAAAACTCATATACATAAAGTAACTAATATCAAATGTTACTCAGATTCAATATTCTGTCTAACGGATTCGTTTGAACATATCACTGGTATAAAAATGTGATTAGTTTTCGAGAAAATAGGGGGGGGATCATGTGTCTCCGGGGATCATGTGTGTCCAGTTTCCCCTAAGCAAAAGACAAATTTATTTAGTTTAGGGTTGGTAGAGATTATTGGTTGGTTGGTTGGTATTTAGCAATGGTAGAGATATGTCTTATGACAAGTAAGAGATATGTAGAATAATCTAGAGCAAGCCAAAAATATTGCCTTTTTTCCACATCAACATGTTATAGCAGTGACTATTCGCGAAATGTAGAACTTATTGAAGCAGTGCAGCATACATTTAAGCGTTTTTGAATAGAAAATTCTATTACCCTTATGAACCATATCAGAGAAGAATAAGTCGCATGCAGATCACATCATTAACTCGGCGCGTCCTTGATGCGTCTACGCTTCGTCGACTTGTACATGGATCTATTCACTGCAGCATTCCTAGTGACCTCCAGTTTTGGTTTCCCACGCATGGTCTACGTCAGTTGGATCTATTCTACATCCCTAGATCAAGGACAAACCTGGGAAAAGCTGCACCTCTTTCTCGTTTATGCCAGACTTACAACGAGGGCTACAACGAAGTGGACATTTTTATGGAGCTTTCGCAATTCAAAAGGATTATCCGAAACTAGCAGCTTTGCTAAGCTTTAAAACTGTATTGTATTGTGGTCCGATTATTGAGTAACCCTGTAGGACACTATACAATATATGAGAAAAATAAATAACTTAATTAACTAAAAAAAGGACAATTCACACTCAAATTCATTGGTTTGAATTTATTCAGCTTTTTTAAGTGGACATCTTTAAAAGGTTACATTCATAATACACCGATTGACAAAATTAAGAAGTGCCTTTTGTTCTTATATCCGGAAGTAGTGGTATGGATTTTTGTGTAATTTATAGTTCAGGTAAATTTCCCGGTGTTTGTTTTTTTTTTTTCATTTCTTCTTATTATAATCAAATGTATATTGGTCCTGAGGTGGACGGCAATTCCGATCATTGAACAACCCACTGCATAGTTCAATTTTATCAACACAAATATGTACAGGAAGTGACTTCAAACTATCGACAGACACAGTCCTGACTTAAATTTTCCTTGATCCAAGCAGATCCGTTGGCGAATTCGACCACCAACCAATCTACACACCATACAGTTATTTTTGATTTAATTTGTCCTAACTGGGTTCAGTGGTCCAAAGCTACATTTTACTTGATCCAAATAAGTTCAATGGCAACTCCCGGCCACCAACAAACCAACTCCAAAATATGGTTTTCCCTGATTCGACTAGATCCGGTAGAAACTCTGACCTTCAACCATCTCACCCCAGAGTGAAATTTGATTAACTCTGTTAGGCCCAGAAATGGTTTCAAAACCCCGTCAGACCCACTCCAGAATCGGATTTTCCTTGACGCGAATAGGTACGATAACGATTCCGATAATCGACCGACGCATTTCATAACTGGATTTTATTGACCCAACTAGACCCAGCAGAGCGTAGGCTCTGAAAAAAACCTTAACATTATTAATGAACTTCCAGCACGGCTCTAGAGGGTCGCTTAAATAACTTGTGAAATAATCAAAAAAAGTATCACCAAATGGAAACAAATCTTAGATGGACATTCTGCAATTCAAATGAACTTCAGGAACAAAAGTTCTTGTTCTCTTCACAGTATTGAATGATGTTTAAAGCATCTTTAAACCACTAAACCTTCTAATTTTACTGTTCATGTATTTGAAATTGTCAAATTGTTGTTAAATTTTCCCATTTTTATAATCAAAAGAGGGGCGCCAAATCATGGTTTCGCCAAGGGCGCTAGCAGTCCACGCTACGGCTCTGCTTACATATTGTGCAAATAGTCAAAGAAGAGCTTCCCGAGCAAAGTCTGAAAACATGATGAGAGCATATAGAAAACACATTTTGATTTCGACATCAAATTGAAATCATAATTTGTTTTCAAATATGAATCATCATGATTGATTACATATTTTGATCTCATTTTGCTGTTGATTTTTAAATTGTATGATCTGACATCAAACTGTGTACTTATTTTGTTATCAGAACCAATATCAAATTTGGTTTTCGGCTTGCTCTCATCGATAGCAGGAATAGTTTTCGATTTGATGTCACAGTAAGTTTTTTCTGCCATACATTTTGTTATTTTAACCGTTAAAACGACCAAAAAGATATCAAATTAAGTAATTATATTCGGCGATTTCACAACATCAAAACAAGTTATCGTTTTGCTCTCAAGCTTTGCTCGGGTTGTTAGCTTGATAAACTGTACACATCGTAGTTGCACTCATTTTTTAGAGATTGTGCTAACGTAAGAACTATATCACATACATAAAACGCGATGCGAGACTGGACACAACACTTATGGTTCTTACAAACGAAAAAAGGATTTTTTTTTTAAATTACCTTTTTGTCCTTTTTTCGTTTGTAAGAACCATAAGTGTTGTGTCCAGTCTCGCGTCGCGTTTTATGTATACATCGTAGTTGATAATCATGATTGGCCGAGAAACAGCAAATATGCACAGCTCACAATTAAATAATATTCTTGGGATACAAAAAAGTTATTCCTATTGTATACTTGCTTTGGTGTTTCCAATTCATGACCAATAATGATGCTGGTCACGTGCTTATAGTGAATTTAGGATTAGGAGAGGAAACTTAGTTTAACACTCATTGTTATAAGAGACCAAGGAATGCTCTGCATCTCCGTGCGCGCTACGAGAAAGGAATCGTTGGTTAGTTGAGAAGGTAATTCTTGTGAAACCCCTAGGTGAGCGACAAAATATGTATTACAAAGTTATTTTGAAAACAATAAGACGAAAACTGTGTTTCAAATCAATCCAACGCAAGATCAATGTGTTTCGTTTAATAATCTTCTACAACACGATCTAAATAATTTTGTGCTCTTCGATGCAGATATTAGTTTTATCACTTCACGTTCTCCCACACTAGTTGGCGTGATCAGCATCAACATGATCGATTGCACACTGGTTAAACAAATTTCTGCTACGCGAGGTAGATTTTTTTCACTTCGCGTTCTCCCGGACTAGCTGCCATCCCATGACCAGCATCCACATGATCGTTTCCGCATTCATATAGAAGAAAACTACATACGAATTTGTCGACTAAGAATGAGGTTATGTAGTAAGCGTTAATAGGAATATTGTATAACATAAAGTTTTGAAAACAACTTTACGATTATGTTCAGCGGCGCAGCCAAAATTTTTGATAATGTAAAATATGGCTTAAGTTTAAATTTGTTTCGAAATTCCGCGGAATTCCGTTAAATTTCGTTAGAAGTTAGTTTTTTCTAGCGAAATTTTTGTAATTTTACGAAACGAAACGAAATCAAGAAATCAGATTTCGCCATGCTCAAATTCCAAGAAATTCCGCGGAATTTCGTTTCGAACCACGAACACCACGAAGGCCACGAACACGCTGGCTGCACGCGGTGGAATCGGACCTGGTGACCCTGAACGTTCGAGGAAACTGGAGGAACATCGTCCAAGACCGACGATTATGGAGCTCTACAATACGTCAGGCATAGGTGTATCGACGCTGTAGCCAACCAGGTAGGTAGTGGTAGAGCACCCGTCTAGCGTACTGGGAGGTGTCAAAATACGTATTCTCGGTCTGCAATATTCCACATAGTCAAAAGTAAAACAAAAGCCGATAGTCTAAATGTGAATGGTTACAGGCGCTACAACGGCGAATAAACTTTCTGCAGCAATCACTGCCGACGACCATCAATGATGCCGTTTGGACCGATACCTATTAGTTTTCATTTCGAAGAAAAGTCATCTCAAATAAACAGTCTTACGTTTAATATAATGGTTCTTACAAAAACAGATTTACGCTTCTTTGTGCGCTTTTACAACCACTAACAGCAACTAGAGCAAAATTGTCCAACGTAAAAAATGAATTCAACATTTTGCGTCTTTCGACTGAACTTTAAGTCATAAACAAAGCACGCTGTGCCATATTTTAGAACAACCCTCCATCGGTTGCTTACCCGCTGAGAACTCGATACCTAGTTGTGATGCCGTTGCGGTTGATTTGGGGAATACATCGAGTGACTAATATGTGACCGAGTGCGAGCATTGGGGTTTATGCCAGGACATTCCCCGTTTGCCATACTTCGACAACATGGCGAACCATCAGCGCACGACATGGTCCAGGATATCTCACACCAAGTAACTAAAGCCAGTTCATGTTTTTTTTCTGCCGTTCATCAACAATTTTGCTTGTTCCAAAATTCCAGCGCTCGTGTGCTCGAACGTGGCCAGCTCTTGTTTTTTTTTCATCCCTCTTCCGGTTGGCTTTGTCAATGAACCGAAAATACTCTTCCAGGGAACCGAACGTTTTCATTTTCCGGAGCATGGCAGTTAACGTCACGTTCTTTCGCCAAGCTGCTATATTGAAACGATAGACGAGGTTGAACATCATGCGCTTCCAGTGAATATTTGCCGGACCAGTGCAGTGGTGGAAAAGTCTATTCTGTGGTGTTGGATTGCCCTTTGACCAGTAGGCAGTATATTTCTCGATAGGAAGCACCTTGCGGAATTGATTTTAGTGGCTTGTGAAAACTATCGACCTACTGACAGTTATGCGATGCATGTTTTGGAAAATGCTATCCAAAATATGTTCTTGAGAACAATTTATAACCGTGGTTCAATGTAGCAGAAGATCGTATACATTATTCCAGATAGTACACTGCAGTGTGAAACCGTACATCTTCTGTGGGCTCAACTTTTGCAGCAAAAAGTATCACGTATTCATCAGGCATTATTAATGGCGGTATTTCGGTCCGTGCTATTGTCTCAAATGTATTGATTTTTGTGATCCAAAAACATAGTGATATTCCATGTTGGCGAGGCACGAAACATGATTAAAATATTTCTATTTTGTTAATTCGTTAATTGTATATTGCTGTTATTATTTAAGCATATGCGGTATTTCGAAAAATTTCGTTTCAGGTGGTTCGAAACGAAATTCCGCGGAATTTCGCGGAATTTTAGCATGGCGAAATCGCATTTCATGATTTCGTTTCGTTTCGTAAAATTACAAAAATTTCGCTAGAAAAAACTAGCTTCTAACGAAATTTAACGGAATTCCGCGGAATTTCGAAACAAATTTAAACTTAAACCGTTCTTTATATTATCAAAAATTTTGGCTGCGCCGCTAAACAAAATCGTTAAGCTGTTTTTAAAACTTTAGGTTATACATTTTTTTCTATTAACGCTTACTACAAAACCCCATTATTAGTCGACAATTACGTATGTAGTTTTCTTCTATAAAACGTCTTCAGTGTTTCCAAGTTTCAAATTTATATTTTGTGATAATTTTTACTATTTGTACAATATGAATGCGGAATCGATCGTGTTGCTGCTGGTCATGGGACGGCATCTTGTAGATGCTGATCACGCCAGCTAGTGTGGGAGAACGCGATTGATTTGAAACATAGTTTTCGTCTTCATGTTTTCAAAATAACTTTGTTTACAATAAATATTCAGTCGCTTACCTAGGGGCTTCACATGAATTACCTTCTCTACTAACCAACGATTCCTTTCCCGTAGCGCTCACGGAGATGCAGAGCATTCCTCGGTCATTTGTAACAGCGGTTTTCAACCTGGGGTACATGTACCCCTGGGGGTACTTTCGCCGGGCCCAGGGGGTACCTCGGACGAAATGCTTAATGGCGGATGAATTACAATTTTAATCCAAACTTATTGATAAAGTTTTGTATTTTTTTTATTTAGGATGGGTAAAGGATGTATTTTGGACTACCCTAAAAAAATCTCAATAAAAAAACAATAGGAATAATTGTAACAGTACGATGCCAAACTCTATTGTCACTCACAATAGAATAACATCAGAGAATATTGTTTTCTACCATACAGCCTATTGTAAATGGCAGTTTTACAATAGAAAATGGGGGTTGTTATGTATCTTTACAATAAAAAAAATCGATTTTTTCTCGAACAAAATTTTGCCATTACAATAGAAATTATTGTAATTCTATTGCCTACATTTTTCCGGTAATAGAATCTATTATTGTACGTCTAATGAAACAACAATATGGCAACTTGATTGATATAATATAGGAACAGTAGAGTTTATTGTTCATTAATAAAATTTATTGTATTTTTTATAATATTTTATTGTAAACCTATTTTTTTTTATCCGGGACCCTTACGGGGTTTTGGACCACCAAAAGAATATTTGCACTCAGTGGTCCAAAATATGAGCTTTCGAACTGGTGGTCCAAAATATTTCCCTTATCCTATGCATGGCGATCAGTAAATCATGGCCTATTGATTCCTGTCCTTCACAACCAGTACAATGGATGAAGAGATGTGGGACAAAAGATCAAAAGGGCAAAACCTCGAATGAACCAATTTTAAAATCTTCTATGCAATCTACCGGGTCAGAACAGAATGTTGAATAATATGGTAAGAATATGATTCTAGAGTCCACAGATTCGAAAGCCTCCATTTGAAATACATGAAGACTTTTTCCCGAAAAACTCAGTTGCTTCGTTACAAGATAATTCGAAGCATTCTTCTACGCTCCTCGGTAGCCTCCTTCCAAGCAGCTCGGAAGGTTCCTTTCAAGTGTCCCGGAAACATCATTTTAAGATGTTCAGAAACTTTCTTTTAAGAGGCCCGGAAGCCAAGTTTATTTTTCTAGAAATTTCCTTTTATTTCTGCTTCTTTTAAAAGCCTCGGATCTTTTCAAGGCGCTCGGAAGGGATTTCTGAACAGGCTCGACAGCCTCATTTTCAAGGCTCGGAAGCCTACTCTCAAGAGGATTGGAAGCCTCCTTTCAAGAGGCTCGGAAGCCTCCTTCATGAGGCTCGGAAGCCTCCTTTTAAGAGGCTCGGAAGCCTCCTTTCAAGAGGCTCGGAAGCATCCTTTCAAGAGGCTCAGAGCCTCCTTCAAGAGGCTCGGAAGCCTCCTTTCAAGAGGCTCAGGCCTCCTTTCAAGAGGCTCGGAAGCCTCCTTTCAAGAGGCTCAAGCCTCCTTCAAGAGGCCTGGAAGCCTCCTTTCAAGAGGCTCAAGCCTCCTTTCAAGAGGCTCAGAGCCTCCTTTCAAGAGGCTCAGCCTCCTTTCAAGAGGCTCAGAGCCTCCTTTCAAGAGGCCCGGAAGCCTCCTTTCAAGAGGCTCAGGCCTCCTTTCAAGAGGCCTCAAGCCTCCTTCAAGAGGCTCAGAGCCTCCTTTCAAGAGGCTCAGGAAGCCTCCTTTCAAGAGGCTCAGAGCCTCCTTTCAAGAGGCCTGGAAGCCTCCTTTCAAGAGGCTCAGAAGCCTCCCTTCAAGATGCTCAGAAGCCTCCCTTCAAGAGGCTCGAGCCTCCTTTCAAGAGGCTCCGGAAGCCTCCTTCAAGAGGCCTGGAAGCCTCCTTTCAAGAGGCCTCAGAAGCCTCCTTTCAAGAGGCTCAGAAGCCTCCTTTCAAGAGGCTCAGGCCTCCTTTCAAGAGGCCTGGAAGCCTCCTTTCAAGAGGCTCAGAAGCCTCCTTCAAGAGGCCTGGAAGCCTCCTTTCAAGAGGCTCAGAAGCCTCCTTTCAAGAGGCTCAGAGCCTCCTTTCAAGAGGCTCAGAAGCCTCCTTTCAAGAGGCTCAGGCCTCCTTTCAAGAGGCTCAGAAGCCTCCTTTCAAGAGGCCTCGAGAGCCTCCTTTCAAGAGGCTCAGAAGCCTCCTTTCAAGAGGCTCAGAAGCCTCCTTTCAAGAGGCCTCAGCCTCCTTTCAAGAGGCTCAGAGCCTCCTTTCAAGAGGCTCAAGCCTCCTTTCAAGAGGCTCAGAAGCCTCCTTTCAAGAGGCTCTGGAAGCCTCCTTTCAAGAGGCCCGGAAGCCTCCTTTCAAGAGGCTCGGAAGCCTCCTTTCAAGAGGCTCAGGCCTCCTTCAAGAGGCCTCAGGCCTCCTTTCAAGAGGCTCCAGCCTCCTTTCAAGAGGCTCAGGCCTCCTTTCAAGAGGCTCAGAAGCCTCCTTTCAAGAGGCTCACAGCCTCCTTTCAAGAGGCTCAAGCCTCCTTTCAAGAGGCCTGGAAGCCTCCTTTCAAGAGGCTCAAGCCTCCTTTCAAGAGGCTCAAAGCCTCCTTTCAAGAGGCCCAGAAGCCTCCTTTCAAGAGGCCTGGAAGCCTCCTTTCAAGAGGCTCGAGAGCCTCCTTTCAAGAGGCTCAGAGCCTCCTTTCAAGAGGCCTCAAGCCTCCTTTCAAGAGGCTCAAGCCTCCTTTCAAGAGGCCCTCAGAAGCCTCCTTTCAAGAGGCTCAGAAGCCTCCTTTCAAGAGGCCTGGAAGCCTCCTTTCAAGAGGCTCAGAAGCCTCCTTTCAAGAGGCTCAGAAGCCTCCTTTCAAGAGGCTCAGCCTCCTTTCAAGAGGCTCAGGAAGCCTCCTTCAAGAGGCTCAAGCCTCCTTTCAAGAGGCTCAGAGCCTCCTTTCAAGAGGCTCAGGCCTCCTTTCAAGAGGCTCAGAGCCTCCTTTCAAGAGGCCTGGAAGCCTCCTTCAAGAGGCCCGGAAGCCTCCTTTCAAGAGGCCCAGAGCCTCCTTTCAAGAGGCCCGGAAGCCTCCTTTCAAGAGGCCTCAAGCCTCCTTTCAAGAGGCTCAGAAGCCTCCTTTCAAGAGGCTCCAGGCCTCCTTTCAAGAGGCCTCAGAAGCCTCCTTTCAAGAGGCTCAGCCTCCTTCAAGAGGCTCAGAAGCCTCCTTTCAAGAGGCTCAGAAGCCTCCTTTCAAGAGGCTCAGAAGCCTCCTTTCAAGAGGCTCAGAAGCCTCCTTTCAAGAGGCTCAAGCCTCCTTTCAAGAGGCTCAGGCCTCCTTTCAAGAGGCCTCAGCCTCCTTTCAAGAGGCTCAGGAAGCCTCCTTTCAAGAGGCCTCAAGCCTCCTTTCAAGAGGCCTGGAAGCCTCCTTTCAAGAGGCTCAGGCCTCCTTTCAAGAGGCCTCAGAAGCCTCCTTTCAAGAGGCTCCAAGCCTCCTTTCAAGAGGCCTGGAAGCCTCCTTTCAAGAGGCTCAGAAGCCTCCTTTCAAGAGGCCCGAAGCCTCCTTTCAAGAGGCCTGGAAGCCTCCTTTCAAGAGGCTCAGAAGCCTCCTTTCAAGAGGCTCAGGCCTCCTTTCAAGAGGCCTCAGAGCCTCCTTTCAAGAGGCTCAGGAAGCCTCCTTTCAAGAGGCCAGGAAGCCTCCTTTCAAGATGCCTGGAAGCCTCCTTTCAAGATGCTCAAGCCTCCTTTCAAGAGGCTCAGGCCTCCTTTCAAGAGGCCTCAAGCCTCCTTTCAAGAGGCTCAGGCCTCCTTTCAAGAGGCTCAGAGCCTCCTTTCAAGAGGCCTGGAAGCCTCCTTCAAGAGGCTCAGGAAGCCTCCTTTCAAGAGGCTCCAGCCTCCTTTCAAGAGGCTCAGAGCCTCCTTCAAGAGGCCTGGAAGCCTCCTTTCAAGAGGCTCAGAGCCTCCTTCAAGAGGCCTCAGAGCCTCCTTTCAAGAGGCTCAGAAGCCTCCTTCAAGAGGCCTCAGAAGCCTCCTTTCAAGAGGCCCAGGCCTCCTTTCAAGAGGCTCAGAAGCCTCCTTTCAAGAGGCTCAGAGCCTCCTTTCAAGAGGCTCAGGAAGCCTCCTTTCAAGAGGCTCAGAAGCCTCCTTTCAAGAGGCCTGGAAGCCTCCTTTCAAGAGGCCTGGAAGCCTCCTTCAAGAGGCCTGGAAGCCTCCTTTCAAGAGGCCTGGAAGCCTCCTTTCAAGAGGCTCAGAGCCTCCTTTCAAGAGGCTCAGAGCCTCCTTTCAAGAGGCCTGGAAGCCTCCTTCAAGAGGCCTCAAGCCTCCTTTCAAGAGGCTCAAGCCTCCTTTCAAGAGGCCTGGAAGCCTCCTTTCAAGAGGCCTGGAAGCCTCCTTTCAAGAGGCTCAGGCCCCCTTCAAGAGGCACGGAAGCCCCTTTCAAGAGGCTCAGAGCCCCTTCAAGAGGCTCAGCCCCCTTCAAGAGGCTCAGAGCCCCCTTCAAGAGGCTCAGAGCCCCTTTCAAGAGGCCTGGAAGCCCCCTTCAAGAGGCTCAGAAGCCCCTTTCAAGAGGCTCTGGAAGCCCCTTTCAAGAGGCTCAGGCCCCCCTTTCAAGAGGCCTCGAAGCCTCCTTTCAAGAGGCCTGGAAGCCTCCTTTCAAGAGGCTCGGAAGCCTCCTTTCAAGAGGCTCGGAAGCCTCCTTTCAAGAGGCTCGGAAGCCTCCTTTCAAGAGGCTCGGAAGCCTCCTTTCAAGAGGCTCGGAAGCCTCCTTTCAAGAGCCTCGAAATCCTATTTTCAATATGCTCGGAAGCTCTCAATAGTCAAAACATTTTCTACAGTCAGTCCCCTGATGTAAGAACTTAATTTTAATTGGAAAATTAAAAAAAAAAATGAAAATTTCAGTAAAGTTTATGGAGAGCCATATATTCCGTTAGATTTAAGGTCCATTTTTGATATACTTGAAGAGCTACGACTATTTTCATTTACAGTAAAAAAATGTTGTTTTATAACAATGAGTGTTTTATAACAATGAGTGCATCGTTATTGGTCATGATTTGGAAAATCCGAAGCAATAAGAACAACTTTTTTGTATCCCAAGAATATTATTTAATTGGTGAGCTGTGTATATTCGCTGTTTCTCGGACAATTATGATTAGCAATTACGATATGTACAGTTAATCAAGCTTAGATCTTATTTGACTATTTCCACAATATGTAAGGAACATTGAAGATTTGTGGGCATTTCTAGATCTTCGCATGGAATTTGAAAAAAAATCCAGGACGGGTTGAAAGATCATTAAAATTTCTGAAAGTTCTTTACCTATGATTGCTTTTAGCTCATAATGAATAAAACAGCTGTTCTCATATGCCAAGGACACACAGACAATAGCTCAGTCCGTCGAGCTGATTGTATATAAGACTATGTGGATACATAATTGAGTATCCCACTAAATAAAAAAATAAATTTAAGCATTAATTTTCTGATTTTGAATTAGCTCAATACTATAAAACCACGCTGACATGACAATATGAAGTATGCTCCAGCATAATCACATTATTCTTAAGTGAACTAAGGTTTTAAACGAAATTTGAATCCGTATATGAAAAATCCCACAATTACTATACTATATATGTTTTATACTTTCTGATATGAAAGCGGCATAAATGCTGGGTTATTGCCTTATCGCCAATGGTATATGAGGCGGGAATGCGGTGATTTATCACAGACTGCCTTTTCTGTTATTATAACTCTATTATTGGTCGTAAAACAGTTATTTGACTTCAAAAAAGTGAAATCCAAATTCCGTACATAATGTAAAACCAATTCAATCAAAATTCCGCGGAAAAAATTTAAATTTCGTTTCGTTTCGAAAAATTTCGAATAAAATGAACCTTGATTTCGTTTCGTTTCGATGTTTCGAAAGTAAATCCATATTTCGTTTCGTTTCGATCCGAATCAACATAGACATTTTAAATTTCGTTTCGTTTCGTTTCGTTAGGAAAAAGTGTGTTATCGCATACCCTTATTATTATTCAACTTTATCCCAAAGAAATAGTTATACAAAACCGCTTCCACCACATCCTCGACCTCATACTATCATTCAATGACAGTTTATACTGATAGGTGCTGAAATTGTTTTCATTGCATTTTTAAGTTGTAACTGAGATGGGATATTTATGTATAAGACGGAAGGCGAGTTCAATTCCCGGGCTATTCGAGAAGATCTTTAAAATCAGACATTTTCTCGAATTCTCCGCGCATAGAGCATTATCGTAGTTTGAAAAATATAAATTCATGTTTAGTTGTCGGCAGAGCCGTAGCGTGGACTCCCAGCGCCCTTGGCGAAACCGTTATTAGGCGCCCCTTACTTGCTTGGCATGTTCAAAACAAAAAGCATGATAAGAGCTGGGATACTTTTAAAATAAATTGGTTTGGGTCCCTTCTCATTGCTCGATCTCGGGAAATGAGGAAGCGGATGCTTTGGATAAGGTGGGCGCTTGTACGATCAGAAAATAACCTTCGATGAATTTTTCTATTAGTTCGTCAGAAAAACCTTGAATTAGCAGCCTCAGAAATCTTGAAACAAGACCAACCGAAATGCAAAAAAGGGGAGTTGAGTAGTTGGCTGTATTTAATTCGCATGTAGATGTCGAAGCGTTCATGGTTCAAAAAATTTAATAAGGGACGAGACTTCATTCGAACTATGTGCCGTCTACTGTCCAATCACTACACTCTAAATGTACATCTTTTCAGGATATTGTTTACGTCGTGTGGGCGTGCAAGGAATATCGTGGCCCCAGATCTGCGCTAAAGGAATATCTCCGGATCCGAGGAAAACAACAAAAGCCTCCTAACAAACCTTGAAAGCGGGTGAAGCGCTTATTCAGCTAAAAATAGTCTTGGAAAAATTAGCTTATTCAACTTAAATTGTTTGTTGGGATTAGTAAGGGTATGCGATAACACACTTTTTCCTAACGAAACGAAACGAAACGAAATTTAAAATGTCTATGTTGATTCGGATCGAAACGAAACGAAATAGAAATTTACTTTCGAGACTTCGAAACGATACGAAATCAAGGTTCATTAAATTCGAAATTTTTCGAAACGAAACGAAATTTTATTTTTTTTCCGCGGAATTTTAATTAAATTGGTTTTTCATTATGTACGCAATTTTGATTTCACAGTCAAATAACTGTTTTGCGATCAACAGAGTTATAATAACAGAAGAGGCAGTATGTGGTAAATCACCGCATATACCATTGACAATAAGGCAATACCCCAGAATTTGTGCCGCTTTCAAAGGAATTTATCGTGGAGCGTGTGCTCCCGAATATGATCAATTTTATATCAGTGAGGCCGTTACAAATATTTAATTCAAATTATGTCCTACTAGTCTCCAAAAAAATAAATATTAAAATGTAAAAAATCGATAAAACTCCTCGGATTTGTTAAAGAATGTTTTGAAACCCCTCAAAATCCTCCGAATTTCTTTGAGGCCCCCTCGCCATATTTTTTTGGGCAAAAAAAACCGAGGGGGGGGAGAGACATAATTGTTTTTAAATATTTGTATCGGCCTAAGCATAAAAAATAAATGTGGGATTTTTCATATGCGGATTCAAATTTCGTTTTAAACCTTAGTTCACTTAAGCATAATGTAATTATGCTGAAGCATACTTCTTATTGTATTTTCAGCGTGATTTTATAGTATTGAGCTAAGACCAAATTAAAAAATGAATGCTTAGAAAAGTCCTGTGCAGCTTTCTAAAATCATATAAACAATCACAGAAATGCCCACAAATCTTCAATGTTCCTTACATATTGTGCAAATAGTCAAAGAAGAGCTTAGCTTGATTATCTGTACACGTCGTAGTTTCTAATCTTGATTGGCCGAGAAACAGCAAATATGCACAGCTCACCAACTAAATAATATTCTTGGGCTACAAAAAAGTTATTCTTATTGTATACTTGCTCCGGAGTTTCCAATTTATGGCCAATAACGATGCTTTTCACATTCTTACAGTCAATTTAGGTTTGAGAGAGGAAAATTAGTTTATCACTCATTGTTATAAAAGACCGAGGAATGCTCTGCATCTCGGGAAAGGAATCATTGGTATCATGTGAAACCCCTTGGTAAGCGACTAAATATTTACAATTAATTGCATATTATTCGGCAACTCGGCCGTACGAAAATCAATTTCTGTTTAATATCTTGGCTGTTATCTATCTATCTATATAATAAAAATGAAATGGTCTGTGTTCGTATCCGCAAAACTCGAAAACGTCTGGATGGATTGTCTCCATTCCTTCAGTATATGTTCGTTATCGTTTCCGACGGGTTTATATCGTATTTACTCATGCGAAAATCACGGAGTATGGTTGAGAAAATCGTAAAAAACTAAAATAAGGATCTGTATGAAAATTTGACATGGGCTTTTTCGCCTACTATGCAGAACAACGTCTGCCGGGTCGACTAGTATATGATATTTAACGGCACACTTAGTTTTTATTTCTGCAGCTCGGCAAAAATCCGCACAGCCGTGCGCCAGCAAAATAATAAACTGATATTCCGGTAAAAATTGTATGTTAGCTGATTTTCAGCAGATTATTTGCTGATTTCCAGCTATTTTGACAGAAATCTTGGCAAAAAAAAATGTTTGCTGGGGCACGGCTGTGCGAATCTCGGTAAAAGTTGACCATTTTGATGAGATCCCGGTAAAAAAAATTAAGTATGTGCTTCGTTTAATAAGCTTCTACAATATGATCGATTCCGCACTAAATAATTGTGTGCTCTTCGATGCAGACATTAGTGTTATTACTTCGCGTTCTCCCACACTAGCTGGCGTGATCAACATCAACAAGGTCGATTGTACACCGGTTAATCAAATTTTTTGCAATTCCTGATCATAATATCTGGTTTACAGTTTGTCTTTGAGTGATAAAACGGCCTACTTTTCCATACCAACGAAATGGGTGCTTTAATGAACATTATGCAACTCAAATGGGTTGCATAATATTCATTATAGCACTCATTTGGGTGCTATAATGAAAAACCAACGTCAGAACAGTAGTTACATGACTACATTTTGCTGAATAAGCTTGGATAAGTGTTCAAACAGTGTATTCTCTGCGTCGCGTAATAATTGAAATAGTTTGATGGACATGACGTCAAAAAATTTCAAAGGCAAGTACATCTATCGTTTCACGGCTTATCGAACTATGCAATGTGAAATAGTAACATGGAATTTGGTTGTTCTCTGCAGCAACATAATTTATTGCCAAGAATGATCATGTGAATTAAATTAGACTGTATAATTTTGGTGCAGATTTATTAAATTAAAGTCCAATTTTCGTCATTGCAAAAAATAGCGTGTGCAACTCGTTGCAAAACTCGATTTTTTCAGCACTCGTAGTATTTATCCAACTCGACAAGCCTCGTTGGATAAACGTACAACTCGTGCTGAAAAAATCATCTTTTTGCAACTTGTTGCACAAACTACTATTTGCTACGTGAGGTAGATTTTTTTCACTTTGCGTTCTCCCGGACTAGTTGCCGTCCCATGACACGATCGATTTCGCATTCATATTGTACAAATAGTAAAAAATATCACAAAATATAAATTTGAATATTGGAAACACTGAAGACGTTTTATAGAAGAAAACTACATACGCATTCTTCGACTAAGAATGGGGTTATGTAGTAAGCGTTAATAGAAAAAATGTATAACCTAAAGTTTTGAAAACAACGATTTTGTTCAGCGGCGCAGCCAAAATTTTTGATAATATAAAGTATGGTTTAAATTTAAATTTGTTTCGAAATTCCGCGGAATTCCGTTAAATTTCGTTAGAAGCTAGTTTTTTTTATCGAAATTTTTGCTATTTTACGAAACGAAACGAAATCAAGAAATCAGATTTCGCCATGCCCAAATTCCGCGAAATTCCGCGGAATTTCGTTTCGAACCACCTGAAACGAAATTTTTCGAAATACCGCATATGCTTAGGGATTAGCAATGTGTTGGCATGTCTTGATCTCTATTACATGTCCCTTAATAACCAATTTTTGAGAGTTTCTGATGTAAGAATGTAATCATAGTCCGCCCATCCTCTTTTCTGCCATACTCCATCACGAATATCTTCCTCTTGTTTCCCCGTTTAATGTCTGTCGTTTCCCTTTCATATGTCTTCCTCTCGGTATTGTCTCCCAAGAAAATGTTTGTTCGTTCCATTACAGAAGTGAAACATCGTCAAGAATGGCAACTATGTGAACATCCGCATCGTTATTACTTAAGCACCCTAAATTTTCTTCCTTTCCTACTGTATTATTGTATTCCATAACAAAATCGCGAGTCTTTCAGTTCCCCAAAACTAACATTAGTACATAAGAATCATGAAAAATTGGAATTAAAACATGATTTTAGCTTCGTAACGCTTAACGGCAAATGAGCCTTCCAAAAAAAAAACGAAAGTTATTTTTTTTTGTTAATAATTTATGTTTTGCTTGGTGAATTTAATAAATATTTGCTTAATGAATTCCTCTTTAAGTAAACTTTGCTTGTTCTTTTACCATCATACAAGTGTCTTTGTCCGAAGGGGCTTATTTAAAAAAAATCAGTAATTCAAAAACACCCACTACACAAAAGTAGAGGTTTTCCTCTTTCACGTAGGTGCATTTTTAAAAAGTTCTATCGGGGGTCATTTTTCCATACATTGTTAAATCGGCTATCATTTGAGATTTCTGAGGAGTTTGCACCAAAAATTGTGAAAAAAATAAAAATTGTTCTAGATCCCCCGATAGAACATTTTAGTTTACCCTCGATATGAAAAAGGAGAGTATATACTTTCACGTGGTGCGTGTCTCAGAGATACTAATTTTTGAAAGATGATATTTCCCCATAGAGGCACCGTGGTCTGGTATAAAGGAATAAAAAATGTCACTAGATAAAATGGTCCGTTTTTGAACCTCAAATAGTTTGCCTGCATAAAATGAGAGAATTGGTCTTAAATTCAAAAAAACTTCCTCTCACTACTTCCAAGTATCTATTATTCGAAAACGGCTTAGATTTCTTAGCCACGAAC
Organism: Armigeres subalbatus; assembly: GCF_024139115.2. Taxonomy (NCBI): domain Eukaryota; kingdom Metazoa; phylum Arthropoda; class Insecta; order Diptera; family Culicidae; genus Armigeres; species Armigeres subalbatus. Next base: position 229,881,367 of record NC_085141.1, on the reverse strand, counting down.
GAAAATTATACGCGGTTTTTTACAGTCTACTCTGTGTTTCGTCTTTGGCGTATTGAAGTCCTCATCTAGGGCTTCTTCCCCAGAAACTTGTTCCATACTTCTTTTCAATTGTATTTCCTGTTCAATTCAAGTGGTAACCAAGCGTGTTAAAAAAACTTGATGAGATTTTTCATCATTTTTCACAGTTCTGGATTTCGGCGCCCCCTACGGCCTGGCGCCCTTGGCGGGGGCCAACCTGGCCAACCACACGCTACGGCGCTGGTTGTCGTCGAAACCTCTTTATGGAAGTATATTCAAAACACCAATTAAAAATAGGTATATAAGCGGATTGTCATAAACAATAAGATTGCAAAAAGTTCCTAAGAGCAGAACTATGTAAGTCAACTACGATTTCTAAGCAAAACTGTTTTCTGCACAACACCTCTATAAGGAACCTGAATAATCAAAACATTTTCAAGAACAAGTCTAAATAAATTAGAGCAAGAAACTGTTATCTATCCCGAGCTCCTCTTCCACTTTTCTTTTGGCCATATCAATCATTTACTTTTCGCAAAGGGATGTCAAACTGATCAAATCGCCATTACCGCTACTAGTTATTGCATGGCATGGGGAGGAAACTTGGACACGAAACCGATGTGTAAGTATTCCTAGGCATTTCGAGCTGCCACTTTGCCAGAAGCGCTAGACCATTTATCCAGCCTTCACTCGGCGTGCCAATATTCCGATGATGCCGCTCAACGGAACCATATGCGGTCACTTTGCTTCTCTGCTCGCTTGGCTTCCATGGCACACTCTCATAAATTAGACACGGGTAATCAAGCTGCCATTTTAGCACATTTTTCCTACCTTTGAGAACGTTCGAGCGCATTTTTCTCATTTTCTCCGATCAGATAATACATTTGTATGATTGCTAATTTGAGCCCACCACCACCGTATCTGCATAGATATATCAGCCGACAGGTTGAAATGCATCTCGCTGTGTTCGCACCGAATGGCGAGGAAGTGTAATGAAAAACGCTGCGGTTCGAACTTTTGCCTTGATAGGGTATAAACACTCTTCAATCAATCAGGAAAATGCACATCCGATGCTAATTACTGGATTGATGAATAGACCAATCGTGGAAAATGGGGTATCTAGAATAGCGTTATTCACAGCTGCATTGGGCTTGGGTCTTTTGAAGAGTGATGTTTTTAGTGGCAAGCAGTACGATAGCGTGTGGTTGGACATCGATAACTAGCATTCAGAAACCCAAGAATTACTCCAAGAGAACCAAAATTATAAAGGTTTGGATGCCTTTAGTGTAGAACAAACTACAATTAAAAATTGCAATCACTACACCAAATCAGCGGCTGATATTCCGATTTTCTAACAATTCTGCATAAGAACCTTCTTCTTCTTCTTATTGGCATTACATCTCCACACTAGGACAGAGCCGCCTCACAGCTTAGTGTTCATTAAGCACTTCCACAGTTATTAACTGCGAGGCTTCTAAGCCAAGTTACCATTTTTGCATTCGTATATCATGAGGCTAACACGATGATACTTTTATGCCCAGGGAAGTCGAGACAATTTCCAATCCGAAAATTGTCTAGACCGACACCGGGAATCGAACCCAGCCACCCTCAGCATGGTTCTTTTTTTTTTTTTTTATGCGACCCTCCACTCTCCCCCACACCAAAAGGCTCTACAATTGAGCCTCCTGGAAATGGACGCATCTATGTATGTTCTCAGCAAATTGGCAACATAAAAACTAACAATTGGACTAATTGCTGAGAACTAAAATTAACAAAAATAATAAGGGCAGTGAGGCAAAAGGACATGAAAACTGCCATTGTGTTTTCAGTGGACATAAGTCCTTTTAAGAAAACACATTACTTAATTTAATACAAATATTTAAACAAAAATGAATCTTTGGAGGGTTAATATATTGCCTTGGTAATTTATATCAAAAGTTTACTAATGTTATTTTTCAAATAATGCCTGACACTATTTTTAAAGCTGTATCTATTTGTTATGCGCTGCAAGTCTTGGGGAAAACTGTTAAACTTTGGTGGGCCAATAATTGAAAATCGTTTCTGACCAAAACTGGAGATTGCTCAATTTGTACAAGATTGTTTACTCGCCTTGTGTTATGAATTCGTGAAGTTGTTTGTAATACAAAATTATGATGGATAGTTGTGTTATTGATAACATCATGAACAAGCATAAGAGCTTGTAGTTCACATTAGTGGTAGTATTTTATGAGGTAAGTTCGAATATAGGTTCACTGTAGGATAAAGTATGGGTAGCTTGAATATGGTTTTTATGCATTTATTCTGTAAAGTTTGTAACCTTTTGAGTTTCGATTTACATGCACGGCCCCAATTCCAAATCAAATAGCTCAATATTGAGTGAATATGTGCATTATAGAATTGTAGAAGTATTTTTTGAGGGGCAAAAATACTGACACGTCTTAAAACTCCACACAATGATGATACTTTATTACAAACATGTTTTATATGGACATCCCAAGAAAGAACATTGTCCAAATGAACGCCCAGATATTTGAAAACTGAGACACATTCAATTTTATGAGGCCCAAGTATTGGATCCTCTAGTTGCGGCAAAGATCTTCTTGACGAATGGAATATCAGTTTTACCAATATTTAGTGATAATAGGTTGCTAGACAAATATTTTTGTAGTTTCTCTAAATCGTGATTGATATGCGAAATTATAACTTGGGGATTACTATTGGGGTAAAAAAGAGCAGTGTCATCTGCAAAAAGTCTAGGGATTCCTTTCAGACCAATTTTGTATAAATCATTAACATAAATTAAGAAAAGTAACGGTCCAATATTACTTCCTTGTAGTACTCCCGTGTTGATTAACTTGAAAGAGCTTTTTTCACCATCTAATGATACGAACTGCTGACGATTATGTAAATAGCTACAGATTAAGTCATTAGCTCTACCTCTGATACCATAACGATCAAGCTTCGTAAGTAGGATTTCATGATTCAATGTATCAAAAGCCTTCTTCAAATGGAGAAACAGGGCGCCTACGTGTTTTTTTGAGTCGATATCAGATATCAAACTATCAACTAACTCAGTAATGGCTATAGTTGTACTACAGCCTTTTCTAAAGCCATATTGCATACTATAAAGTACGTTATTCCGTTCAATGAAGGTTAACAGACGGTTGACTAAAAGCTTTTCAAGAATTTTGTTAAAAACTGATAGCGTGGATATGGGCCGGTAATTATCCGGTTGGCAAGGATCACCATTTTTAAAAATAGGAACTATTCTGGCCAATTTGAGACACTGTGGATAGCACCCAGTTTCTACTATTTTATTGAAGCAATCAGATAAAATTTTGGCAAATAAGTCAACATTGTTTTTTACTATACTAGATGGAATGTTATCCGGTCCAGGACTTTTATTATTTTTTAAATCCCTAATTAAAATTATAAGCTCATTAATGCTAGCTGGTTGAATGAAAATAGATTCCGTGATGGAATCCACTACTCTCAAAGGGTCTTCTCCATTAATTGGAATCGTGCTGGCTAATGCAGACCCAATACTTGCAAAGTGGTTATTTAGCACTTCACAATCTTATACTTTGGACGTTGTTTGAATTCCATTTAATATTAAATTTGGTGGTGAAGTTTTTTTCGGAGAACCAAAAAGAGCGTTGATATTCTTCCAAAGTTTAGAATGACATGTGTTGGTTAGCAGATTTTCATAGTACTGTTTCTTTATTTTCTTTTTAAGAATTTCTACTTTTTTGAAACGTGTTTCAGTAGCTCTAAAGTATTCTCATCTAACGGATTTCTACGGTGTCTTTTCAAATAATTGTTTTTGATTTTAATTAGGGACCAGTTTTGCTTTGTAGCCGCGCGTCTTACCGCACGGCTAAGGAGGGCCCATAAGAACCTACCAAAACCTATATAAGAACTGGGTATATATTGCGAAATTGATAGATTCTTATGCCAAAAATGAAAACTCAGAATCAAATATTGTAAGCAGAGCCGCTCAGCGCCCTTGGCGAAAGTTTCATTGGGCGGCCCTTACTTACTAAAAAAATATGTTCAGTATGTTTTAATTTGAGAATGATTTGGATCTTACTTTTAAGAAGTATGATAACAGCCGACAAAATTCCGTGCATCTTGTTACAAAAATAAAGTGCCATTCAGCGTAATATGTCGTACAGGAAGAACACCTTTGTCGTGGATTTCAGTGTCCTCCCGAAACGGCCTCCTTTGGCCCAGGTGAAACAATTTCTTGAGGAACCTCTGAAGCTTAACATGGCTGATGTGAAAGCTTTCAACTTCACAACCTCAATGACCGCGAGTTTGTTAAGATAAACAGCGCAGGCGTAGCCTTAAGACTACACAAAGAAAATCACTTCAAACCAGTACTGCAAAAGGTCGTGATCATCATTAGACAGAGAACGACCAAATGAAAGAATCGTGGGTTCTTTGATCGATTTCGCATGAAAGGCAGTCATGAAAGGATGTTGTGCTATATTTTGAAATTAAAATGTTTAAATTATTTTTTGCAATTCCTGATCATAATATCTGGTTTACAGTTCGTCTTTGAATGATAAAATGGCCTACTTTTCCATACCAACGAAATGGGTGCTTTAATGACCATTATGCAACTCAAATGGGTTACATAATATTAATTATAGCATTCATTTGTGTGCTATAATGAAAAACCAACGTCAGAACAGTAGTTACATGACTACATTTTGCTGAATAAGCTTGGATAAGTGTTCAAATAGTGTATTCTCTGCGTCGCGTAATAATTGAAATAGTTTGATGGACATGACGTCAAAAAATTTCAAAGGCAAGTACATCAATCGTTTCACGGCTTATCGAACTATGCAATGTGGAACGGTAAAATGGAATTTGGTTAGAGTTTCTATTTCCCGGCCATTTCGTTGTCCCGGGATTCGGGATGAACTTGTTCGTATATCCCGGGAAATCCCGGGATTTTTCGATGTTTCCTTAGAAAGCTTATTTTTGATTTACAAACGATTTTATTCAATGTGCAGGGGTAAAATTCATATTTTAGAAAGGCCGGATAATAAAGATTTCAAATTGGAACTCAATTCAATTCTCACTTGAATCGATTTTTTCGAAAAAACTTCTTCAAACAACTTCAAGAATCAAATAATATTCACGTTTTGCTCGGAAGGTAGAGTACTCTTTTGGAATATATGATCGCCGAGTCCGAGAAGAAGGGTTCGCTGGCAGTTGAAGTCGGCTTGACTGATTGCATTGTTTTGAATATGAATTGGGTTTAGACAGTTGCTGGGATTGCATTCAATACCCTAGTGATGAAAGATGGAAGATGCACCGTACTGGGCCCATAACCTACTGGATATATGGGAAACCACTCACAAGGAAAACAAAATACTAGAGTATCCTCCAACCCAGCTCTTTCTAATCTTGAACAGATCGCTTCCTAATCTTGATGTTAATCGTTAATTTATCGTTATCGTTGCGTTGCGTTGCGTTGCGTTGCGTTGCGTTGTAACGGAGTATTTCGTAGATTGCATATTGATAGTTGTCATGTATATTCTTTACCTTTCTTACCCCAATTGCTTATGGATTTCCATTTGGGATTCAATGGAAATCCAATTGGGGGTCCAAAATGATAAAACATGAAAGCTATCATTGCCGGCCACGCCCATCTTCTCCGTTACTAGGAAAGGGAAGGAAATGATGATATGACATCTACTTAACGAGAGGCCAGCGACTCACCGACGCCCTCATAGATGTCAAGGAATTGGATGGTGGGTAGGGTATGTGGTTTAGGATTATCATTATAAGCAAATGATAGAAAATTTGTGGAAATACGTTGGGAGTGACTTTGCTAAGAAATTTATGTCACTCTATTATCCTTGCCGATGATTTTCCTCGGATGGGGCGAAGGTATTAGCCTTGCCCTGGCTAATAGCCTAGGTTTAAGCGCCTTTGCTCGCTCTCTGAAACGAAAAAAGAGCAAAAAGAAATTAAATTCCCCTTCCCCCCTGATATGATAATGATTTTGATCAACAAATGAATTCTAAGTGGATGAATAAATGATCAAACGGCTGCAAACAAGCCTCTATTGTCGTAGCAGAAGCAAACCCGCCTCAATACGACAGGCAGAAGCACATGTTTGTGATTCAAACGATTAAAAATAAATGTAGTAAGTTTCATTAAGACCTATCAGCAAAAATTATATTTATTGTATCGTGGTTCAAATTCTACCAAAAACAAGATATTTTCAAAAAATTGTATTTGTTACGCGTTACGCATAGGGGTGGGGGTAGTTCCAAATTTTGTTACAGATTGTTACGAGGGGGTGGGGGGTTCTTAAAAACAACGTTTTTCGCGTTACGTAATACTTGAACAGACCCTAAGGCATTTTATGAGACAGATCGAAACAGCTCTTTTTCTCGTGTTTATCTACTTTGACAATTAGTGGGAGCCCATTGTTTGGTAATTCTGCACTGATGGGTGATTCTTAAAACGTGTTGTTAGATTATTCATACCATTGTATTCTTAGCATGAAATACTGAAGAAAACACGAATGAAAAGTAAAACATTACAAACATTATTTTCTTTTCGGACCTAACGGAAAGTTCACGCAGAATCACACCAAAACAAAACATTAGAAGTAAATAATCGGGGCATCACGAAACGTCTCATAAAATGCCTTACTGACAGTTTTTCCCATTATAAGAAAAATAAGAAAAAGAAATCCATTTTTTTTTGTAGAATATCTTCACCTGTCATAAGACTAGTCTAGCACCACTCCATTCAATTCCACCCCAAAGCAGTCCCTACAGATACGTATTCCGACCCCAACTGCAACACCGTCCTCAGTGTCTCATACAAGACATCGAAGACGGCCCCACAGTTGGGATCGAAACACGCATCTGTAATGACTACAACGCGATAGAGTAGAAATAAGCAGAATTGCGCTAAACACGTCCCATCCCTTGTGTGACGCGCTTAAAAATAGTTAACGATTTGAAAATGTGTTTACATACCTGTATGGGCAACAATCTGTTCAACATCTTACCCAATATAATACCAAATCCAACGAAACTAACTCTCACTATATAAGGACTTTTTTTTAATATCATAATTGCGGGGAGAATGAACTTTGACATCTCAGAGAATCATTAAAGGTGGAATATAAAAACTTAGATTGAGAAGTGAAAATGTAACAAATGGTAACTAAGCTAGTTCCATTAATGCCATAACTTTAAAGCACGAATATTTAAATATAAGGAACCTATTTTAATGAATTTGTTGGATCTTGGCTATTTTTTCCAGTGCTAAAACACGTATTCATGGTAGGAAAGCTGCTTGTTTCCAATTTTGACATACAAGTTGATTCTCTCATAGAAAAAAGTACATGTAAAAAAGTTCGCGGAAGCGACTTTAAAACGAAAGTTATACTACAGTAGTATGCTAAAATCATTGGCATATCACGATAACATCCCGTATTAGTTCAGTTAAGTGCACTTTGGAAAGTAGTCTCAGAGAGAAAACAATTTACGTAAAATACAACAATGCTTATATAAAAGAGAAATACTTCCTGATGTGATGAATACTTTGTCGATTGGAATCCTTGCAATATCTTCGATACAATTTTCCACTTTGATAACATCAACGTTAATATATCCACAACTAGCAAACCACTATAATACTCTTATAACATGATCACGTAGTAACACTTAGAATACGAAAAAGACCTAATAATATATTTTTTAAGCGATTCGAAAATTATTGACAGAAAAAAACCGACAGTCAACCGTTCGCGGCAAAGCCTACTCAGCAACTCCGTTAATTTATCGTTATCGCCGATAAAGTTAATTGTGATCAACGTAATCGCTTGCTGCGAAAAGATGAATTAACTCAATTATTATCGGAGTTCGATTAAAGTTACGCGATTAAAGTTGGTATACAATTTTGGCAGAAGCCGAGAATTGGAAAACCATTGATTGCAGCCTGTTGACTAGAGTTGATTTTGAAAAAAAGGGCCGAGCATCGGGGTCGGACCACTTGTACTTGCGCATGTGCTGGAAAGTTTGTTGTACGAACGTCGATTGGAAGGACATGATTGGAGCGGCGCGAGGAGATTAGCAAGGCGAATATCAGCTAATGTCCACAACCTCGCTGTAGACGGGAGATGGGTAGGAAGCAGGTGCCAAATAGATGTAGCTGATCTTGTACTGTAGATACTTGACGTTTAATTAATAGAGAGCTGTAGCTGCGGCGCCCTTGGCGAAATCTTTTTTGGGCGCCCCTCTCTCGAAAATTTGCAATACAGTCGCCTCTCCACATCTCGATATTGAAGGGATCATCGAGATAGGGAGAGATCGAAGAATGGAAGGAAAATTGAAATGGGTACTAGATCCAAAAAAGCTCGTTGCTATGAAAAACGACAACAAATAAAATGTCATTTCTTGTTGTTGATCTGTTTGTTATTGTTTAAAGATGGTCTAGTAGCCTAAAAATTTGAACATATCGACATAAGGAGAGTGAATCCAGAACAAAATATGATCAGAGCACATCGAGATAGAGAGATAATCGAGATAGGGAGGTTATCGAGATGTAGAATGCCCAAATGTATGTAGATTGAAGGGACCGAGGAAACCATCGACATAGGGAGAGATATCGAGATGTAGAACATCGAGATGTAGAGAGTCGACTGTATTTAACAATCCAATAACATTTTGAATCCCACCCTAAAGTTTTAAAATTTTTATTAGCAAGGTTTTCTTCACTATGTTGGCTTATCTTGTAGAACAGTAAGATTAAAAAGTTTAGTGGCTTGAAGATGCTTCATATAACAAGCAGTGTATTAGGCTGTAGGTCCCTGGAATTAATTTAAATTTTGTGAGCTTTTACACTAATTTGCAAAATATGGTGAGATATGTTAGGAACTTGGTAGAGTCGTGGGCATTCCTGGATCCTCGTATGGAATCTGTTGAAACATCCAGGCTGACAGATCATTAAAATTGCTGAAAGTTATCTATTTACAGCTCATAGTGTCCTACTCTTAGTGGAGGGAACTGACGTACTTGCAAGTACATAGCAGAGAAAAGAGATTTGAAAATCGTGACAAAACTAATGTCAAATGGTTGGAACAAGAAAATCCAACTCTGAAATGGATCGATCGATGATCGAAATCGCTATTGGATTTCTGATCAAGAAAGATACATATGGATGGATATGGATGTTGGGTCAATAACATCCAACTTTGAAGTGGTCGGAATCTATGAGAGCTTTGATAAATGATAACCAAAGTAGTCATTTAAATATATTTGTTGAACGGCTACTCAGACTTGCAATTATTACGAGTTTTTTTTATTTACCCGACGTTTCAACACGGGGATTGTGTCTACTTTTGTGCTTTGTCCCTTGAAAAAGACACAATCCCCGCGTCGAAACGTCGGGTAAATAAAAAAACTCGTTGTAATAATTGCAAGACTGAGTAGCCGTTCAATAAATATAATTAAAACGTACAGTCAATCCATAATCAGAAGTCATTTAATCAAGGCACATTATCACTGCTTATCGTAATGCCGCCAGGTCAAATGCGTCCATGATGCTAATTTTATGGACTAAATGAAGTTTTTCTGAATGAAATGAGAGAATTTGTCTTAAATCTACACCATCCTTACCCTAACCCCAACCCGATATAAGTCATTAGCGCAAAAGGTCTTTTACAATTTTGGTCAACACCTGTGGCAGTAATTGTGCCCGAAAAGACTAAAATAAATACTCCCCCTAAAAAATTAAAAAAATCCCATAAAAAAATAGAAAATTGCCAATAAAGAAATCAGGGTATGAGCAATAAATAAATATAAAATTTCCACAAATAAAACAAAATTTCCATAAACAATTAAAAAATTTCCATAAAACAAAAATAAATAAGCACTTTTCAAAGCAAAAAAATGCATTTATAAAAGAAGAATTTTCCATAAAAAAAATAAAATGTTCCACGAAAAAAAAAACAAAATTTCCATAAATAAATCAATATTAGCAATAAGAAATTACAAAATTTTCCACAAAATAAATATGTTTTTCCCATAAAAAAATAAAAATTTTCCACAAAATGATCAATAAAGAGCAATAAAAAATAAGAAAATTTCCATAAAGAAATATAAAAAAGCAATCAAACTATGCTTTTTTTTCCATAGATGACCCCTTCTTTAAAAGCGTTTAAAGTGCATGTAAAATTTCATCAGCTTTATTGCTTTCTTGTATTTTTTTATAAAAATTTTCTTATTTTTTTTATTGCTCTTTATTGATTATTTTGTGGAAAATTTCATGAAAAAAAAAATATTTTGTTGAAAATTTTGTATTGGTTTATTTATGGAAATTTTGTATTTTTTTCGTGGAACAATTTCATTTTTTTATGGAAAATTCTTCTTTTATACTAAATTTTCATTTTTGCTTTGTGTTTATTTATTTTTGTTTTGTGGAAAATTCATAATTGTTTACGGAACTTTTGTTTTATTTGTGTAAATTTTATATTTATTTATTGCTCATACCCTGATTTCTTTATTGGCAATTTCATAATAGTTTATGGAAAATTCCTAATTTTTAATTAAAATTTTATTTTGCTGCCGCTCGGAAACAATCCGATTTACAATTTTCAAATAACTTTTTGAATATAAGTTTTCTAGACTTTTTACAAGGGTCCAACTTGAAGACGGTTCCGAAAGGCTCAGAGAAATCGAAAGGGCAGTCAAAGTTTAGGCCAAATCATTCGACCTGGTTTTTTTTTTTTGAGACAGAAGAAAGATTAGATTTCTTGGAATATCTCTGCCATAGACCTTTGGACTTTATGGTCGGTTTGTTATTATTTGGTTATTATTTGACCATGTAACGAATAAAATTGTTCTGTTTCTCATAACGTTATTCTTGATTCCGGCGCCCTTGGCGGGGGCCAACCCGGCCAACCCCACGCTATGACGCTGGATAACACCAAAAAGATAACAAATTAGGTACTCATAATCGGCGATTTCACAACATCAAAACAAGTTATCGATTTGCTCTCAAGCTTTGCTCGGGTGTTCCTTTTTCGCGGTGAGATTCAATTAAACGAATGGTTTTTTTCTCGATGGGCTCACAAACATATGGTTAGAGTTAGTGTAGTTAATGTAGGGTGATGGAAATGCGTTCGAAATTGATGAAGATTTTGTAACGGTCGGCTAGCTTCGCCGTCCGAATCGGTTGGAGTAACCACTTCGCTTAAGCGCCAAGCAGGCAAAAAGTTTCCCCTGCATGCGAAAAGGTAAGATTTGTATCCCGGCGAGACTCCTCAAGGCGAGTCCTTCAAAAAAAAAAAACAACCGAACCGGCGAATCGTACCAACTCACACTCTCCAAACTCTATCGTTAGACGGGTCAATGGGGAATCAAAATAACGCATGCAAAAATAAAAAAAAACTCAGTTCGAGCGGCGGAATTAAAATGTATTTTTAATTTCAAGCTTAAGCTACAGGGTTCGGCTCTTCTTTATCGACCCTTCAAAGTAATTGAGTTCAACTCTCAATTGTGGCAAGTCCCTTTTTTATTTATCTAGCCTATGGGGAGCGACCCCAGTATTCTAATCCCCCTTGGGGCGGTACCGGTGGTCAAGGTCCACCAGCTACAAGCGAACGAGTCTTCGGACCTTCCTAGAGGCCACGCGACGTGCGTAATCCCCTACACCTACACGGACGAAACACCTTCGCTTGAAGGATATTTGGTTCTTCAAGCGATAACACACAACATTAAAATTTCGGTCCCATGGACTAGAATATTTGTGTCGAACATTTACCTTGACCTTGAGCAATTTCAATCACCGAATTCCGATTCGTAGGCAAATACACTTTACCTTTCGTTAATCTACAGACATTAAACATTAAAATAGGAAACACTAACTCTCTTACAAAAACTCTCATTTCCAGTAAAAATAACTAGGCGCACTTGAGCCTTTTATCACGTCCTCAACCACTTGGAAAACTCTCGAGAACTATGGGATACAATGTAAATTAACATTTATAATATTGAAAGCTTTTTGCTTTTTATACTACTAACAATATAACTTTTTCTAGATTGGCTAGCAACTAGTACAATTTTGCTTCCACTATCTTCGGGACCTACGTCCGTTCACTATGCCGATCGACTCGAGAAAGAACGATACTCGGACTAAAAATAGATGACCTTTACCTTGGCCATTGCGTAACCGCGAGATTCCCACACATACATCTACTTCAAAATTTAGCAAATCATCTTTTCTAGACCATTGGCCATACTGTCCAATTCTGGAGCGGAGCGATGTGATCTGCTTCGCGATCCGTTAAAAATGGATGCTTCAAATTCTCGCCACCCATAGCGCTGCCGTCGATTAAAATTCTAAAATTCAAATCTAACCCCTATTGGCTCTCTTTTAACCCGAGGAGTGGAAAGTCCTACCATTTTTTTTATTTTGAACAATCACCTTCTTGTAACCTTGTTACAATTTTTTTTAAATTCGAACTCTTGTGACATGTGATTAGGGCCTTCTATGCATTACGTAACCCCCAACATGCAGACGAAAAGAAATTTGCTGTGTATAAAACTCTGATTCTACTAGTGGCCCTTCACTGACATGGATCGTGAACTTTGAAGGAGTCTGACCAGAAAGCTGTCATGGAAAATTTGAAAATGGTATGTAGCGCAGACGCGTGAATCACGAGCTGTAACAAGTGCACAATGAAGAAAATATTGTGAATCGTATAAAGTACCGCAAGTCGAGCACATCTGTATACGGACCTTTATGCCGAGGGAAGTCTAGAAAATTTTCAACCCGAAAATTTCCTTGACCGGACCGGGAATCGAACCCAGCCACCTTCAGCATGGTCTTGCTTTATAGCCGCGCATCTTACCGCACGGCTAAGGAAGGTCCCCAAGATTTGTTTGATTAATCGAAATAATTAGAAACTATTTGAAATTCGTTTGATTCAATAGTACTGAGGCAGAATCCTGTCTGACAGCAAAATCAATAAGTGAATGATTTTACACAGAATGGGATAGGGTTCCTGTTTAAGTAAGAATGAAGTCCGAAAACGAAATCAATGCAGCATATGTTGGAACCTGTCTTCACCAAACCACAATCATAACTCTTAGAAATAAGTCTCAATATCTCAATATTTATTCAATATGATCTGGTCGGTCGAAAAAAGTTCTACTGCGGGTGAGTCTTTGCTGTAGCCAATTGGCCTGTTTGTTTTGAACGTAAGTCCTGTGAACCATGAAGTACATCGTTTCATATGCATTGACGAAAAGGGCATATTGTTATTGTTTCCCCTGCACTAGCGCTGCTGTGTGCTGCTGAAGTGCCTACATCGATGCCAAATGGCCATCATCGGATCGACACAACTAGGAAAAACAAAATCAATCCAATGCCTCAGGATGCAGCAAAAACAATAACAATAGGCCATCAATATTCTATCAGCCGAAATGTTTATGGTGTCCAGGCGAATGTTTTCTCTATAAACAGTTGAAGCAAAAACGAAATTGGTCAGCTTTCTTTTATTTCCGAACGCAACCCTATGCTTTGCAAGCTTTCCAATGTTTACGATGTTATTCTATGGTAGTAGAAATTCGAAATGGCTTGGATTTGGTCCAGCTCTGTGGATCAGCCATCGACGTGATTAAGAAAGGGTTCAAATCTGATGGTTATGCTCGATTAATTGAGAATAATGAAATAATGAATTAAATAAAGCGATCTCCGTTTTCCCATGTGCTATGATTGTATGTTAGTTTCTGACAGGACTTGTAATTGAACCCTAGTAACGCCATTGGAATACCCAATCTGGCACAATTATTTTTTTCCTCATGACTGCGGGAATCATAATCTAGTTTAATTTGCAAGTTGAGCCCGATTGCAGTCTGTATCTGGCATGTTATCAAAAACTGGTCAAAAGCATTCTACATCAGCACACTTTCCGTTTTTGCTGCACTACCCGTCTGCTCTGGAGTTATGTATGAGGAAGCTTTCATAACACAACGCCCAACATGTGTCTGGTGCAGTTAATTTAAGTTTCAACACCACCTGAATCTATTCGAAACACATTACGGCATGTAGCCGGCACCATTTAGAATTTCATATGAGTAAAGGGACATGCTTTAAAAGCTGAACAAGACCTGATTTGAACTTCTTTAGCACATATTATCTCAGCCGGTGGCACAGCAGCAGCAGAACAGCAACGGAGGTAGACTGCAAGCCTTGTCAGTGCCCCTCCAACTCGAATCAGTTCTCGGCTGGTCCTGGGAATGTGAACTGCTGGAGAAGAAAATCGTTTGCCTCCGACAGATCCACGTATATTTTCGCCTTGTTCCGGTCGATGATGGTGGCGTAGAGAGACGTAGCATGGGGGCGGAAACTATGCCGCAGACAGAAAAGAAACTCCTTCAACCAGTTCTCCAGATTTTCTTATCACAGCTCCTCAATGTGCCGGCAGAACACGTCCACCAAACAGCCCGGTTCTACTTCCACTTCGTGATGTCATTGGTGGATACTTGAAATTGTGCCTGTTCTTTGCAGTGGTTCCCGGGTGGTTCATTTGGGAAGCGGTCATGAACCTCCAATTTGAATCGGTTGGAAAAACTAATCACACTAATCTCTTTTTTCAAAGTTTTTTTTTTTAAATATAGAAATAGATCATTTAACGAAATACAATAATCATAATTTATAAAATTATTTAAAAAAAAACAGCATTATTAAAGTACAGTCGCCACTCCACATCTCGATATTGAAAGGACCATTGAGATTAGGAGAGATCGAGGAATGGAAGGAAAACTAAAATGGGTACTGCAAAACCTATTTTTGCGCCCAAAATGGGGGAGTGAAATGGAGCGTAAAAAGAGGGAGCGTTATTTCGAATTTAGGGTATTAGGGTCGTCATTGTTTTCGTTATAATAGTCGTCCAATTATTTGAGTGCTAAGGCCTTAAGATGTTCTTGGTGCGCCAAGAAATAAAGAAGTCAAGTGGTATATTTAGTATTTATAGTTTTTCGAGAACCTCCGGAGCTTGGACCTGTGTTTTGTGATACATAGGATAGAATGCAACCATTGAATATGTTCATGGTAATCCAAGAAAAAACCTGGAAAAGGCCTTAGGATTTTTACGCGTAACCAGAGATCTTTCGGATTGTTTCAAAAGTGGTACATGCCCTCTATGGTACATAGAATAGATTGCGTCCATTGAATATGTTCATGGTCATCCAAGAAAACCCTCCTTATGGATCCTGTACACCTCCAGTGGTGCAAAGGGCCGACTTGTGAGATATCCATCCTGAGAAATGTCCAACCATTGCTTTAATCTAATGTCAGGTTAGATTTCGGTCGACTTCTTCTATTTCTTTATTGAGGCTTCGCCGCCATGAGCCTCTGGGTCTGCCTCTGCTGCGATGTCCCGCTGGGTTGCAGTCTAATCCAGTTGTGAAGCCACCAGGCCCGAATTATATACCGCAGGCATCTGTTGATGAACACCTGCAGCCGTTGAGTGTTCTTCACTCATACACACCATGTTCGCTAGCGTATAACAGAAAAGATTTCACTTTAGAGTTTTTAGAGAAATTCGTATTTTGGTGCGTTCACTTATCTGCCTGTTTTTTCAGATATTTCTTAAACTCGCAAAAGCAGCCCTTGCTTTTCTTGCTTTTGAAAAACCTGGAAAAGCCCTTAAGATCTACACGCGTAACCAGAGATTTTTCGGATTATTTGAAAAGTGGTACAGAATTCGCCTCCATTGGGTACAAAGTTTGAACCACAGACTTTGACTCTATGGAGTTCTTAGACTACCTGGAATCAAAATCGACAATAAGAACTGCTTAGGATACAAACGTATACCAAAAAGGGGTCACACATGTTCATGGTCATCCAAGAAAACTCTGGAATATGCCTTAAGATCTACACGCGTAGTCAGTAATCTTCAAAAGTGGTGCATGCCCTTTGTGTTAAGTAGAATAGAATGCGTCCATTACATATGTTCATGGTAATCCAAGAAAACCCTCCTTATGAATCCAATACACTTCCAGTGGTGCAAAGGGCCGACTTGAAAGATCTTCATCCTGTTACGATGTGTTTATTCTTCAATAACTGCCTCCATTACGGAGGTTGATCCACAGACCTTGACTCTATTGAGTTTGAAAACCACCTGGATCCCAAAACAACAACTAGAACTACTTGGAATACAAACATACCAAGAAGAGGCCGGAGGATGGAGGGACGATCCACAGACCTTGGCTCTATGGAGTTTGAAAACCACATGGATCCCACGACAACAACAAGAACTACTTGGAATACAAACACATACCAATAAGGAGTCACACAACTTTGCCTCATATTAATGCTTGAAACTTTTTTTACGCTCCTGTAAGGCGTAAAAAAGGAAGCGTTATTTTGAATTTGGAACATATAAAGAGGGGAGCGTGCATAAAAAGCGGTTATACAGTACTACGGTCAACATCTCGATGTCTCTCCCTAAGTCGATTGTTTTTTCAATATATTTACATAGGGGAAAAGACGACTTTGGCAGGTTTTGTTCTATTATTGTCAGGGGGGTTTTTGTCGACCGAATTTTATGAAATTTGACCACAATATTTTTTGATATGGAAAGAATGTTTAGGGCAAATTTGAGCATAACCAGTCATTCCCCCTACATACTTTTTCATTTTCTAAATGTCGATAATCTTCCTAGCTAGATATATCTCTATCTCGATGTGTTCTGGTTATATTTTATTCAGGACTCTCTCTCCCTATGTCCCTATTTTAATTTCAGGACTACTAGATCACATTGGAAAATAACAAACTCATCAAAAACAAGAAATAACATTTGTTTTGTTGCCGTTTTTCGTAGCAACGAGCTTTTTTCGATCTAGTACACCTTTCAGTTTTCCTTCATTTTTCGATCTCTCCCGATCTCTCCAATATCTCAATGCCCTCTTCAATATTGGGATGTGGAGAAGTGACTGTAGAGTGCAGATCGGAAAAGCTTGTTGCTATAAAAAAAACGACAACCAAGCAAATGTCATCTCTTGTTTTTGATTTGTTTGTTTTTGTTCAAAGACGGTGAATATATCGTCATATGAAGAGAGAATCCTGAACAAAATATGACCAGAACCCATCGAGATAGAGAGATATCGAGATGTAGAAACCTCAAATATTGAAGGAACCAAGAAAACCATCGACATCGGGAGAGATATCGAGAGAGAGATATTGTACAATTCTTAATTGATTTCTGGCTGACTAGATTATATCCAATATTTTCTACCTGCTGAACGTCGAATCATTACCTATTAGAGATGGGTTCTCTGCTCAGGAGCTGTTCGGAAGATTCGATTCTTTACATTGAGCTAATGAACCGTGGATCTTTTTTTGAAGAACTTCAGCCCAGCAGCTCACCTAAAATTGATTACATTATTGTCATAAAGTAAAGCACGAGCCTAGAGAAAATCCTTCGAGTGTACGTATTCGGGTACGCGCGCTGTTGTATTTTGTACAGCACAAACCCAAAAAAGCACGCTCGTGGTACACAACACAAGCGAGCTTGTAGGAGCATTCCAGTCCAGTACCGCGCACGTGCTGAACGTTTATTGTTTGCACCGCAAGCACCATCAAGCCAAGCGATAGCACTATCTAGCTAAGCAACGGATTTTTTTTAGGGATTTCCGTACAGTAAAGATCTGGTCCGTTGTCGAGCGGCCGTCAACGAAGCCTTGATAACTTCCCACGAACTCATTCACTATTGGTTATAGACGTCGGCAGAAGATCTTAAATAACTCTTCGTATGCGGTATAGAAGATGGTGTAATCGTCATGTTTTTCAACAATTTGATATAGGCCGTCAATTTGCCAGCTCTAAGAAATCATTGAAAGTCATAAGAATGTTGATTGCATGCTCGTTGTTGTCTGACGATGTTCTATCAAAGATTTGTGGAATGGGTAGAGGCTTGGATTTTAGAATTTCGGTAAATTTCCAAAACGATATAGCACAGTCTGTGAGAGCACAGATTTTATTTGAGAAATCATTATTTCCAAGGTCCACTATTCGGGCTTGGGTATTGTCAACTAGTTTGTGTAGAATGGAGCGATAGTTTTGTTCTTCGGCTGCAGACGGAAATCAGGAAGAGGTATGCGGGCCCATTTGCTGGTACGTAGATGGAGCAGGTGGTGCTGGAGCTTGAACCGACGCAGCAGGGGGAAGAGTCATTTGGCCGACACCTATTCGGTCGAATGCCACTAGGACGAATATACCATTTGGCTGAACAGACCATAAGGCCGAAAGTTATTCGTCCAAAGGGTCGTTTGGCCCAAATAGTCATTTAGCCGAAAGGCTCATTTGGCCGAAAGAGTCGTTTGGCCGAAAGTGTCGTTTGGCCGAGAGGGTCATTAGGCCAAAAGGGCCATTTGGCCGAATAGGACATTTAGCCGAATAGGTCATTAGGCTGAATTGATCATTTGGCCGAATAGGTCATTTGAAAAATGAGAAATTAGAAGCAAGAAGAGAGACGTTCCAATTCTCAAATGACCTATTCGGCCAAATGTTCTATTCAGCCAAATGAATTTCTGCCAAACGACCCTTTCGACCAAATGACCCTTTCAGCTAAGCGACTCTTTCGGCAAACGACCCTTTCAGCCTAATTACCCTTTCTCCTTATGACCCTTTCAGCCAAACGACTCTTTCGGCCAAATGACCCTTTCGGACTAATGACCCTTTAGGCCAAATGACCTTTTCATCCAAATGACCCTTTCAGCCAAACGACCCTTTCTACCAAATGACCCTTTTGGCCAAATGACCCTTTCGGCCAAATGACTTTCGGCCAGGTGGGTTTCAGCCGAATGAGTTGTTCGAACTAGTGGCCAAATGGCTTTCGGCCAAACGACCCTTCCCTGTTTCCCTCGTTGCGCGCAGGAAGGCGGTTCTTCGGCAGGGTCCTGGTGGAAGCTTTCTTCCGAATTTCCAGGAACGCTGCCCGGTTTGGTCAGCTCTTGGTGGTGGCCCGATTTAGGTCGCCGCACTCAGCGCATTAGAGATCGGCCACCTTCATCTTGTCGCATTGGTCGGTTACGTGATTTGTTTTTTTTTTTTTTTTTGTGTCTTTATTAAGGAGACTTTCAGCCCGAGGCTGGATCGTCTCCGGACGTGATTTGTTGCAGCGAGGGGTCATATGACAATTCCTGGTGCCGTGCTCAAAATTGAAACAATTTGTGCACTGTGTGACATCCCGGTGCACACTCCTGTCGCGCTCCCAGTCAACAACAGTGTAGTTGATAACGCTGATTTGTTTCAGATCCTTCTACGCGATATATTCATGCTCTAGGTGGATAAGTTGAGCTGATCACGATCAGACATCATGCACGCGTACAAAAAAGGATGAGACTGAGCAAAGATTTTTACGCACACATAAAATTTAGCGTACGCGAGTCTCACGAAGCTTGTGTACCTCATATTAACATTGATGAGTCGCATTGAGACATCTCAATGCGATCAGCTCATGCGCTGTTTGCCATGGCAAACCTTTGCAAACAACAGCGAAGGTGCGTAAAACAACTTGGGCGGGAAATTTTCATTCAATAATATCGTCTTCTAAGTAACGCCATCTATGTATTCCTAGTGCATGAGATGAGTCTCATGAGACGTACTTGAGACACGCTCACTCAGTTATTTTTGCGCGCACTAGCTTCTCTCGTCGCACCGATTCGATGCTACGTGAGCTTGTGTAGCTCATGGCACACGGTGTGAAAAAATGGATTATTATCGAAGTTTCATGTACCTCTGATTTTTTTTCACAGAAAGTTAGGCAAGGTCATTAGAAATGAGGTACGGGGTGTTTTAAAATATTTCACCGGTGATTTTTTGAAAAAAAGTGATTTTTATTGTTTTCTTCTCTAATATACCAACATATCGTACAAAAAGTCAATTGATAACCCAACAAAGGATCAATCATTGTAATTAATCCTCAAAATTGAGAATGTACACATTTGTAGACTTTTTAGTGTAGAAAACCTATCTTGAAATAGATCCAAATATTTGAAAAAAATATCAATTTCTGTAATTCAAGCCTTCCTAAACTATGTTTTTATTATTATTTTTTGCGTTTTTCATCTTTTTAGCAATTATCATCTTTTTCCAGCCCAATATGGTTCTCTATTGAATGTTTTATTCACATTTCTTTTTTCCGACATTCGCACTATGAGACCAGCCCATTGTCAGTCTGCCATATTTTAAAGGGTTCATATTTTCCTCTATATACATCTATATTTCATCATTTGTGGGGTACATACCATGTACAATAACCTTACTGAATATTGTTCGCAGCACATTTTGCTTGAAACCCCCAAAACCTTACTGGCCAGCTTCTTATAACTACCACGCTTCATGTCCGAAACAGGCTATTGGATGGAGTTATACACAGCAAATTCCATTTCCGGTTGCATGTTACGGAAGCTATATTGTTGCTACAAGCACAACTGTCTCACATTTGATTGATTCCATATTTTTTTGGATCATTCATACTTTTATGAGCAGTAATCTGGTAAGCTGTAAAAACCGTTTTTGCACCCAAGTAATAATTATGATTTTATAATGTTTTTGAAGATAGCGAATTACTTTTCAGGTGTGCTATGAAACCATTATACATAAGTACAACGATGTTACTAGGGATCATTATCCCATTTCACAAGCATTCCAATGTGAACTATTTCTTCAACGCCTCCAATCATCTCCTGTACATCTTCTTATTTCTATTTCTATCCGTAGCAATGTACTTCATACTGGTAGTGTGAATAGATATGTGCTTTCTCACTATCTCAATCTTCAGTTAGACAAAAGTCTCCACCACTACTCTTGCGATTGTTTCTTAAGGAGCTTAATTTCATCTGCAAAACCTAGGAGCATATGCATAAGCTCTGCCAAGATGAAGGACATAATTACATGCAGAGACAGAGATAAGCTTAGTGTTGTTTTTGCTAAGAAAGTAAAGGGGATATGTTTGAAGATGTATAAACAAAATTTACCTTTGAAATGCTGACAAACACTGACACACACTAACAATGCTGTAAACACTGGCAATGACGTTTCCTATATGAAGATTGTCTGCTTTAAACAGGGTTACCTTCGGCGTACATAACCAGTTTTAGGTCTAAGTTAGGTCTCGTACAATACCAGTAAAGAAAAAGAACTCAGATGGAAACGAAATTCATTCGCTTTTCATAATTCCTCAATTCTTCGGGTGGACAATTACGGACATGAAACGTTAAAAGCAGCCTAGGATACTTTCAGATTTTTCTAGCGGAAGAGGCTGCGTACAATACTCGATGAGAGGCCAAAAAATACATGTGGCTCATACGCATGAATTACAAGCAAAATCCATCATCAAAGGAGTGAACATTCTGAATCTCATAAAATACGGCGCACTTCAGTGGGCAGGTCATCTAGTAAAAATGTCAGAAGATAGAAATGCAAAAACAATATTCATCAGAGAATAATATAGATGCCAGAGATAGAATAATGTTTCAGCAAAGATTTCAAAACATAAAAAATAACACTAAAAATACTTTAGAAACGCTTGAACTTTAAAAATATTTTTCAAAATTTTATTCCCGTGTCAAGATAGGATATCTATATAGATACGAGAAAGGCAAAAAGGCTACAAATGTGTATATAATCAATTTTGAGGGGTAAATTACAATGATTGATCCTTTGTTGGGTTATCAATTGACTTTTTGTACGATATGTCGGTATATTAGAGAAGAAAACAATAAAAATCACCTTTTTCAAAAAATCGCCGGTGAAATATTTTAAAACACCCCGTACCTCATTTCTAATGACCTTGCCTAACTTTATGTGAAAAAAAAAATCAGAGGTACATGAAACTTCGATAATAATCCATTTCTTTACATACTGTCTCAATCATGTATTCACGAGAATTAAGAGACTCTGATCACGATATTTCCTCGTCTGGTCATGACATCTTGTGAACTGCGGTGGGATTAAGCCAACAGCCCTTCCGTTCGGCGATGAGGTAGTTCTCTCGAATATTATGCAGTCCACACGGCAGGTTGCTCATACTCCGGCCGGTTCCACGAGGAGCTAGGGATAGAAGATGCTGGGTAAGAGGTAGAGGACGAAATGGAACCACATTTTCAATTCCTGATGAGTTCGAGTTTTTTTTTCTGGTCTTGTCGGCCAACAACATATTCGTTTTAATAAAAAAAATCTGTAAAGTTTGTCAAATGTGTTCATTGGCTATGTTGCTAATTTAATGTATGTAGAAACAAAAATTCACCAAAAAACTTAATAATGTGCAAAATCAACTTTCACTTCGCAAAGCCACGTTTTTCTTATTCTGGCTTCCCAACCAGCTTCAGGAACCCCTGCCTGGTGTGGCGTATCAACGGGTACGAAATTAAGTTGTCGCAATGAGCAGAACATTTCCTATTTTCATCCGCACAACGACGACCGCCGCTCTCGGATGTACATCTTCAAGTTGCCCTCTCGTATAACATATTTTCCTTTCGTAACATTGTGAACATTATGTAGCTTTTGCTCTACAGCCGGCAGGCTATAAGATGCGCTGCTCCAAAATGGGGTTGGGTCTGATAGCAGAAATAGGAGAACCAGTAGTGGTCGGTGGCTGTACGACATCGTCATCATCATCATCGTCGTCGTCGTCTTTACTCCGTCCTCTCGGCTAAGGTTTGCGTCCTCCTTTGCTGGGAATGTCCACATGCAGCAGGCCCGCTGCATCTACGCTATGGTCAAAATTATCAGTTTCCTATCATGATGAGACCTGGGGGCGGACTAGTTGAAGCGTGCAAGACGTGAAACATTCGATCTTCGGAATAGGAACTCGGAAGGGGAGCTGATCGTGAGGAAGGAGAACCATGTTTGCACCATTTGGAATCAGTAATGGCTTTGACCTGAAAACTACTGATCTAGTATTGCAGCAGCTGGTAAATAATGTACCACCTCTGTGTGCATCTATTAAAGGAATAGAATCCTGGGCAAGTGAGCAGTTGTGAACATGGTCCCGACAAATACCGGGAATTACTACGAGTGGTGATTTGATTTCAAGTCAAAGAGATTTTATATTGCTTTAGGATGAATAAGGAAGGCGATATGGGGAGTGAGTTAACACTTTTGCTTGAGCTTCGTCAGCTATGTGTGAACCTGATCGGGGAATCATTTGATACAACTTGATCTGAGGCTACTTTCATCTTCGCAGACTGAATAATGTCATGACTCAGAAATGAATAATCAAAGAGTAACATCGCGAGATAGATTAATTAATTCCAACACAACTCGAATACTTTTCGGGTACTTGAATGTTTACTTAATAAATTTCACAAATGACCATTAGGCTCAGTTTAAAAAAAAACACTTAAAAATAATATTTATGCTGGGAAAATAATGTTGGAATTTGAAGGCCACACAGCACGGTCGCATGAGAAGCATTCATGAATATCACGACAGTCCAAAAACCAACAAAATCAATTAGGGCAGCAAGCTACATTTTTTTCTAGCTGCTTTTGATTGCATTGTCCAATAATGTCAAGTGGTTTCTTCTTGGAAATCGCACGACATAATCAGCCGGCACAAAGAACGTGCCGCTCTCGACCTACAAACACTGTGGATATGGCACAGAGCGGTCACGCCGCGCCGGTTGCGTTGTCGTCGTCGTTGCCGCAGTCACCACCTATCTCTATCCATGATCAAGTGGGTACTGCTTAGTGTGGGCAGGCCATGTTTTACTAATTATGTTATGATAACATTTAAACTATAAACAGCCGGTACGGCGAGATGCAAACCACTTGAGAATGCGAGATTTGTCGTGCTTGGATAAATTGGTAAGATTTGGCGGTTCCCTGCGGTTGAACAATTTGAAGTGCACGGTTTGTCATGGGAACGAAGCAACATGTCAATAAATTTAAGATTAACTCTTTCGTGTCTTCCTTTATTTGTTTACGTAGGTACGAATTTCACAGCCTGATATGTGTAAGGACATAAACGGGAACCTTCTTACGAACGAGCGTGAGGTGATCCAAAGGTGGCGGCAGCACTACGAAGAACACCTGAATGGCGATGTGGCAGACGAAGATGGCGGTATGGTGATGGACCTGGGAGAACGCGCGCAGGACATAATCTTCCCGGCTCCGGATCTCCAGGAAATCCAGGAGGAGATTGGCCGGTTGAAGAACAACAAATCCCCTGGGGTTGACCAACTACCAGGAGAGCTATTTAAACACGGTGGTGAGGCACTGGCTAGAGCGCTGCACTGGGTCATTACCAAGATTTGGGAGGAGGAAGTTTTGCCGCAGGAGTGGATGGAAGGTGTCGTGTCCCATCTACAAAAGGGCGATAAGCTGGATTGTAGCAACTACCGCGCAATCACATTGCTGAACGCCGCCTACAAGGTACTCTCCCAAATTTTATGCCGTCGACTAGCACCAACTGCAAGGGAGTTCGTGGGGCAGTACCAGGCGGGTTTTATGGGCGAACGCTCCACCACGGACCAGGTGTTCGCCATTCGCCAAGTACTGCAGAAATGCCGCGAATACAACGTGCCCACACATCATCTATTCATCGACTTCAAAGCCGCATATGATACAATCGATCGGGACCAGCTATGGCAGCTAATGCACGAACACGGTTTTCCGGATAAACTGATACGGTTGATCAAGGCGACGATGGATCGGGTGATGTGCGTAGTTCGAGTTTCAGGGGCATTCTCGAGTCCCTTCGAAACCCGCAGAGGGTTACGGCAAGGTGATGGTCTTTCGTGTTTGCTATTCAACATCGCTTTGGAAGGGGTAATACGAAGAGCAGGGATTAACACGAGTGGTACAATTTTCAATAAGTCCGTCCAGCTATTTGGTTTCGCCGACGACATAGATATTATGGCACGTAACTTTGAGAAGATGGAGGAAGCCTACATCAGACTGAAGAGGGAAGCTAAGCGGATCGGACTAGTCATCAACACGTCGAAGACGAAGTACATGATAGGAAGAGGTTCAAGAGAAGACAATGTGAGCCACCCACCGCGAGTTTGCATCGGTGGTGACGAAATCGAGGTGGTAGAAGAATTTGTGTACTTGGGCTCACTGGTGACTGCCGAAAATGACACCAGCAGAGAAATTCGGAGACGCATAGTGGCTGGAAATCGTACGTACTTTGGACTCCGCAAGACGCTCCGATCGAATAGAGTTCGCCGCCGTACCAAACTGACAATCTACAAAACGCTCATTAGACCGGTAGTCCTCTACGGACACGAGACCTGGACGATGCTCGTGGAGGACCAACGCGCACTTGGAGTTTTCGAAAGGAAAGTGCTGCGTACCATCTATGGTGGGGTGCAGATGGCGGACGGTACGTGGAGGAGGCGAATGAACCACGAATTGCATCAGCTGTTGGGAGAACCATCCATCGTTCACACCGCGAAAATCTGACGACTGCGATGGGCCGGGCACGTAGCCAGAATGTCGGACAGTAACCCGGTGAAAATGGTTCTCGACAACGATCCGACGGGCACAAGAAGGCGAGGTGCGCAGCGGGCAAGGTGGATCGATCAGGTGGAAGATGACTTGCGGACCCTCCGTAGACTGCGTGGTTGGCGACGTGTAGCCATGGACCGAGCCGAATGGAGGAGACTCTTATATACCGCACAGGCCACTTCGGCCTTAGTCTGAATAAATAAAATAATAAGGTACGAATTTCATTTTTGCTTGATTTTACACACCTATCGAATGAAGGCAAATGCATTAATATGAAGGCAAATAGATGTAAATTGAGTCCTGAAGCCCTACATCGTTTGTGGTTCCAACGATGGTGCATCGGTCGAGGATACATGAATCGATGTTTTATAAATTAGGATAATAGAATAAGTCAGTAGAAATAATATTTTTGTGCTTGAGACTTTTCAAGACATGCTTTGGGATGAGCAACGGCTGTTGCTGAAAAGGCAACATATCAGAAACAGATGAACCATCAGCCCAAAACGTCAGGCCCATATATTTACTGTCAAAAGTTGAGATAAATGTGTTTTGCTAGTGTGTTTGAATTAGGGATCCTATAATGAGAGATATGCGAAAGCGGCCATTGTAAGCCAATCGAGCATTGAGAACTGTCAAAACGTGAGCCAAATGAACGTTGTTATTGTTGCAGATTGAGACGAGGTTGAAAGGTATTGAGATAGATTTTAAGAAAAGTTTCATAGAATAAACAGTTTGTTTTACTT
Organism: Armigeres subalbatus; assembly: GCF_024139115.2. Taxonomy (NCBI): domain Eukaryota; kingdom Metazoa; phylum Arthropoda; class Insecta; order Diptera; family Culicidae; genus Armigeres; species Armigeres subalbatus. The sequence goes on along the minus strand of NC_085141.1, from coordinate 229,855,104 downwards.
TCGCGAGTATGGGTAATCTAGTTTATGTATCGTGTTTCGCCTATTTGTATTGCACTTTTATTTTAGTGATAATTCTTATTTAAACACTGTTAGTGGACAGACAAACATCCCCATAAAAAAATTGACAGCTCCGAAATTTTGCGATCACCCGACGAAATCGGGTGACCACCAAATCGACCTATTTTCATACCGACGAAGTCGAATGTCGTAGACTACTTAATTTCGTCGCCAGATTTGTTGAACAATTAAATTGTTGCCGATTTCATCGGTAAAATAATCGATTGATTGCATATTTGTTGCTTATTTTGATTGCCTGATTAATATGCAGACGAAATCGGGTCCCTGTGTTTATAAATATAAATTGAAGCAAGTGAGTATTTGATATTTAATTAATTAAATGCGAATTATATGTGAGTTTTTACAGTACGAGGCACATCCCAGAACACGTCGGAAGACTAATTCTATGTGATAAACAGTTAATCAAGGTAAGTTTTCCAATTTAGTGAGATTTTAACAGTTGTGTAGATTACTGGATCCCAGAGGAAATTCTATAAAGTTTGGAAATGATTTTCAGACACTCTAGTTTAGTTTTAATAAAAATACAAGGAGAGAAACATCCGGAGGAAATTTTTTCCCTGGTTTGAGGCTTCGGATGATCAGTCACAGTTTAGAACTGAAAAGTATGACAATTTTCCCTGTAACGGGAGGTTGGGATGTTTGATTATCCGTACCATCATTTCGTGCATCTCACTCTAGAAAATACATCCAACTATCTGAAAAGAGAATACTAAAGATTATTTTCCAAATTGTCACAAAATAGAATGAAGATTGCGAGTTCATAAAAGTAGCATCATACATATTAGTAAAATTTTCCGTCGGACTTTGATCCCATGTATTTTAAACGTGGTTAAATGGTTGGTATTCTGTGCTGTCAATCAAATTGATACATGGGGGCGTACTAAATTCTCGAGGTGTTGAACTATCTTAGGCCAGTCTGAGAACCGAACAGTAATCACTTTCTTGAAAGATTCAGTATTTTCTTTGCTTGCAGAATTATGCAGTTTGAGACGATTCCAAAGGATAACAAAGTGTTTGTGCACCAGGCCCTGTTCCCACCAATATCTACGGAAGTATGGGCATTCCTCAAATAATCGCCCATGCCACCCGATTAAACACCCTATTTGATCGGATTGCATTGTTTTGCACACCGATCAATCTATAGATTTAGTCAGATCCACTCAATGATAACATTTAATAAACCGATTTAACACCCTATTTGGTCTGATTTCATTATTTTGCTCATCAATTAATCAATAGATTTAGTCTGAACTGCTTCCTAATAAAATTCAATGAATCGATTAAACGCCCTACTTCGTCTAATTTTATTATTTTACCCATCGATCAATCTGTAGATTTAGTCTAATCTGCTACATAAAGAAATTTAATAAATCGATTAAACATCCAATTTCGTCTGATTTCAATATTTTCCACACCGATCAATCTATAGATTAGATCTGATTTGCTCAATAATAATTTTTAATAACTAGATTAATCATTCTATTTCCTCTGGTTTCATCACACATCATTCAATACGAAATTGACCTATCATTCATTCGATTTTATCGATGTTGGTCTACCGATTTCGTTTGGCGTCGCGTCGGCTGCCTACCCTGTAAAAGTCCCATAAGGCTCGGTGAAACAATCTATAAATTCGTCGGGTCCTGCATAGGTCGATCGTACCGACGTGAACCGATTTAGTCGAGGGGAAAGTCGGGAGGATTTTTTATGGGATATTCCAAATTGTTATCAAATGCAAAGTCATATACAAGCTTCAATATTTTGCGCTGCGGCAAGTGCTGGAAGTGTTTGGTAACAAAAGTAACAGCGTCGCTAAATCGTCTGGAAAAGTATTTGCATATCTCTCATTATAGGATCCCTAGTTTGAATCATATTATTCCAAACGTCAAACAAGACCATAAATCAAGTTTTCTATCGTGCTGAAGTGATAAACCACAAAAAAATCCGCTGCTTGTCACTTTTATTAAAAAGAGGGGAAGTCGACGAAGAGAATCCTCTCTTGCGACATTCGCCCTTATTCTAGATAGAGCTTGAAATGTCGAGTAAGCAGTTTCCATCGATTTTAAACTTTAAAGTAAACAATGTTCCTTTCGACTTTTAAGTCAGAAGAAAAACTGACGTGTTCAGGATGATTAACTTTATCGTTCTCTGAAAGAAAATATCGATTCTTCATTTTAGGACGCAATTGATGGAAATAGTGGAATCTATTTTCCTAAAGTGATATTTGGTCACTCCTCACGGAATCCAAGTTTCAAAGTGCTCGCGTTTTCGGGGGCACACCACTCGATACGGAGGCGGCGCACAACTGTCATTTTTGTTGATTTGGCTTTGCTGCGTTGCAGCATGCGTGAAAAAGTAAAAATGACAGTTTTGTGTTGCTTCCGTATCGAGTGGTGTGCCCCCGAAAACGCAAACACTTTCAAACTTGGATTCCGTGAGGAGTGACCGTGAGGAGTGAACTGTTTCTAACTTTTGAAAACTACGACTATATCCCTGAGAGAAAATCAGCTTTCAGCGACATCTAGGAAAAGCATTACAAGAAAATTACATATCGTGCATTGGGGTCCATTTGGACCAAAGATTTCATCATGATCACAAGAGCTAAAATTTTAACCGATTTTCGATCTTTAAGCACCAAACGGAAGCTGTAGTATGCTATAATAAGGCCATGTGCCTATTTCTCAAAATTGAACTCTTTAGTCCCCGGGAAAGCTGTACTAAAGAGGTACTGTTTGAGATTCTCAATTTGGCATCTAATTTTTGAGCCTCGTGCTAGAAAACATAAAATTACTTGCGAATGTATGCTCTGATGATTCCAACTGTATCAGCTATCTTGTAAATATGCGTCATTTATTGGCAATTTCATCCATTGAGCGGTCATCAGAAAGCCCTCTGGAAAATCCGGAACACCCGTAAAAGTGGCCAATTCCAAAAGTTCATCCCAAGGCTTTTCGATTTTTTGTATCCATTCATTCTGGAAATTGTGGGTACAATTACCACGCCAAATACCGTGATCAGAAAATCATGGGAACTAAATTTTAAAACAGCTGGTTCTCAAGCGTTTTTTGACCGATTTTCACAATTCTTTTACGAAAATCTTACCCATCTAATCTAGTTTTACCATACTGGTGAGTTATGACTCTAGAGATGCTCATGAGCAAATAGTTTGATTTTATCGGTTTGAAAAAAATATTGACAATTTTGCAAATTTCACATTTTTTGGGCGTTTCAATTTTGTGGTTCTGTTGTGGGCACCCTTGAAAACTCAGCTAAAAATAATGAAGCATGAATAGAAACCACCCAGATTAAAAAAAGGAATAATTTATTCATTCTAATAGCCAGGAGGCACTAAACAATCAGATCAATCCTCCATCCATCGGTGCCTCCATCGGTGCATTACGGCGGATATTAAAAAAAAAACACATAAGTCAAGTCTAATCTTGATTAGTCACCCTAGCGGTAATAGTGCCTTTCTCGTACATTACAAAAATTTATATTTTAGCCATAAATTTTAATCCCATAGTCCGATGTGACCAATTTTCACTAGGAAATAATGGGGAAGGATTCCCCGTCAAATGCAACTTGTTGTAAGCAAATCAGTCAACGATTTGTTCCAAAAAGAGTGAATATAATAACTAGACATACCCAAAGAACAAAAATATGAATTAAACTCATTATTTCAATCAATTAGGTCTAAATAATTATAAAAACTGTATAAAAACGTCATTTGAAATAAGCTAGGGGACAACTAAAACGATATTAAATTATTCGTCAATAAAATAAAGGTGTCCACAGCCGAATTTCGCAGCCTTTTTGGAAAATGGAGAAAAACAAATTCGAGCTAAAATTTCAATAACAATCGTTATTGAGCCTCAAAATAGATTAAATTAACTGTATGAATATGCATTGTAACTCACTTTTGAATTAAATCACTCCATTTTTTTGACACTTAAGGACAAACATACTTTCGTGTTGTTTTTTTGTAAAAAAAATTGATTTGTTCCTAGTTCAAAGTAGAGATCCCCATCCGGTTTGATATTGAGCACAAAACATCATGTTACAATTTATTTATTTATTATCAGACTAAGGCCGGAGTGGCCTATGCTGCACATAAAAGACTTCTCCATTCACTTCGGTCCATGGCTGCACTTCGCCAACCACGCAGTCTGCGGAGGGTCCGCAAATCGTCCTCCACCTGATCGATCCACCTTGCCCGCTGTGCACCTCGCCTTCTTGTTCCCGTTGGATCGTTGTCGAGAACCATTTTCACCGGATTACTGTCCGACATTCTGGCTACGTGCCCGGCCCACCGCAGTCTTCCGATTTTTGCGGTGTGAACGATGGATGGTTCTCCCAACAGCTGATGCAACTCGTGGTTCATTCGCCTCCTCCACGTACCGTCCGCCATCTGCACCCCACCATAGATGGTACGCAACACTTTCCTTTCAAAAACTCCCAGTGCGCGTTGGTCCTCCACGAGCATCGTCCAGGTCTCGTGTCCGTAGAGAACTACCGGTCTTATAAACCAGGTGTTCTAGGTTCTCCGAACTGTTTTGAAAATGTAATCAATTAGACTACCAGGTCACAACGCTCAATACAAATCTGACAAAGACCAGTCATGTTCATACAAGTCCTTAGTAGTCCGCCGATGATTTTCTTATGCCGCTGTTTCTTTCAGAATTTTCCAAGGAAGATTTTTCCAGGAGGAATTATTGGAACAACTGCAGTAGGAATTCCAGGAACAACTTGCTGGAGGACTGCTTGGAACAACTTTCGGAGGAATTTCTGTTGAAATCCAGAAGGAGGAGGAACTGGAGGAACTTCCGGAGGAATTCCCGGATGAGCTTCCGGAGGAATTCCTGGAGGAACTTGCGGAGGAATTCCCGGAGGAAATTCCGGAGGAATTCCTGGAGGAACTTCCGGAGGAATTCCTGGAGGAACTTCCGGAGGAATTCCTGGAGGATTTTCCGGAGGAATTCTTGGAGCAACTTCTGGAGGAATTTCTCGGTTTTGAGAACCGAGAATATTTGGTTCGAGAAAAACAAAGTGGAATAACATACGCATGGGATCTAAGGACTTTCATGGTCATGACTGGTTGATCTCAGATATCTATCGAGTGCAGTTGACCTGGTAGACCAATTGATCCATGCTCCAGATCAAATTAGAGAACCTAGACCATCTGGTGTACGTATATCTTAGTTGCAAAGCATACGCGTGGACTCTGCGAACTTATATGGACTTGACTTATTGTCGAGCGCAGTTGACCTGGTTGACCAATGGATTCAATTTCCAGAGGTGCAAATCCGATCGTGCATCTGCACATCATGCTGCAACGTGTCAACATCGAGAAGACAGCCCCTTCCACGCGATGTAGGTAGCGCAACCCTGGTAAGGTAGCCTACCGAAGGTTCTACAGTTACCAAGAAAGGGAAAAGTAGAGCAAACGGATTGATTCAACGGCAACAGACCCGGTCACGAATAAAGGACAACGATTGGAAAGTCGGATCTTGGAACGTAATAATTTTGAATGAACCCGCACGTGTTGGGCTCCTGGCTTGTGAGCTGTAGAAGGTCGGCGTGAGTGTGGCAGCAATCCAGGAAATACGGTGGCCCAGAACTGAAAAACGTGAATTCCGGGAGGTGGATCCAATAGCGAACACTTCATTCAAGTACCACATCTACTACAGCGGCGGTGACAGAGCAAAACGAGGAGTTGACTTCATGATGATCGGGAGGCAGATGAAGCGTGTTATCCACTGGAAGCCGATAAGCAACTTCATTTGCGTGTTGAGAATGATGGGCAAGTACTTCAACTATCAGCATATATGCCCCAACGAACGATAAGCTTGATGACGTGAAGGATGAGTTCTTGAGAGCCTTGATAAGGCCTACGGAGAGTGCCCAACACACGATGTAAAGATTGTCATCGGGGATGCAAATGCACAGATCGGAAGAGAAAATTTCTTTCGCCCTGTCATTGGTACGGAAAGCCTTCATTCTGCTACCAACGATAATGGTCTGCGACTTGTAACCTTCGCTGCTGCTAGAGCGAAGGCAATCAGCAGTACATACTTCGCACGTAAGAATATCCGCAAACACACCTGGCAACATCCAATTGAAGACACTTGCTCTCGGGTGTTATAGAAGTAATATCTTTCAGAGGTCCGAACATCGACTCGGATCTCTATCTTGTAGTTGAAAAAATTCGGGCGCGACTCTCCAGCGTCACGAATTCACCAAACTACAGAGCGATGCGTTTCAATATCCAACGTTTGTCAGTTGAAGGAGCTGCTGAACAGCACCATCAGAAGCTGGACGAGCGGATAGGAGATGCCACCGGATCTGGCGACGTCAACAGATTGTGGGAACATGTCCACGAAGCTGGGACTACAGAGTTTCCCAAGAAAATGAGGCGTACATCTTTAGCCCATAAGACGATGTGCTTTACTACAGGTGTCTGTCAAACCCTAAAGTAGTATTTGTTCAACGAACATTCGCTCTTTTGAGAGAGAAACTCTCAGCTGGGTTGCCGAAGATGGCCGATGGCGACCGAATGTGACGTCACGTCTGGCATACTCAGTACATTTTTTATAACAGACGTGACGTTTAACTCCGTCCGCCCACTGTGGGTGGCAATGTTTACGTTATTTTTTTGACTAATATAGACAAAGAGGACTTTGTACCACACCTTTAGTGAAGCACATCGCCCATAAGTCATCCATTTATTTTGTTATGATAGGATGAATATGGGAGATAACTTTTTTGTCTTCAAACTGTTCCAAAACTCCTTATGTGGAAATCTTATATCACTGCCAATTAAGTTCTCAAATCCTAGGGGGGGGGGGATTGGCTAATTTTTTTCTAGGGAGAACTAGCCCCCCTAGCCCCTCTTATTTACGCCAATGTTATTTGCCCTATTGATTGTGCTTTCCAATTATAAACAGACCAGCCATCGCAAATTTACAAAAATCCAAAGTTCGGTAACTCAGATGATGTAATTTTAAAATTGTTTGAGGGACTAATTAGACATCGATGTAAACGATTCTTAGTCGACTATCAAAATATCCCATCACCATACAGCACGGCAAAAATACGTACAGCCGTGCGCCAGCAGTTGTTGATTTTCAGCAACTTTGACAGAAATCTTGGGAAAAAACATGTTTGCTGGGGCACGACTGTGCGAATCTCGGTGAAAGCACAGACAAACAGACATAGCACTCGACAAATTTCCATCGTTCATTGATTTACTGGTCATTTCAAATAAACATTAGTTGGCCAATCGATCACTCGTGGCGCGTGCATCGGAATTGCAAATAAAATTTGAAATAGGATATAGTTTGTCACAATTCCTTATCCAAGCGTTTAAACAATCTTGGTTTTCTAAAATGAAAAATACTTAATCATGCTTAAGTGTTCATATTTCGAGCTTTTTAACTCGACATAATAATCAACTATGCGTAATAAGATGTGTGAACTTTGACATCAAGATAGTAATTAAGACGTAATTCAAATTTTGCATTACTTGGGAAGTTTGTTGAGGAAGAATTATTCGAATTTTTTGGAAGTCTATTTTATACAATCATTAACATGTGCCTGGCGTAATATACCGTGTATATATTTTCACCGCATAGGCATAAATTGATTTTTATTTGTGATGTTTAAACTTTCCTAATGATCTTTTTTCGATATCATCACCATTAATCTGGTTTTTATGTTTTAAGTTTCTAGTTTTAAGTATGCCATGTGCACAACACAATCCTAATTATAAAACGCAAAGATACACAGATATTACATGTATTAATCGCACAACTTGTGTTGGAGCCCTCACTCTTTTTACAGTGTCATGTAATTTACGAAAAACTGTTCAAGCGTTTAGGCAATCAATAATTAAATAATGTTTGAAATATGTACCAAAAAGTAACTCACCACAATCAAGCGCCTACTCGGGTCGAGAATAAATTGACAAGCTTCACAATCGATAGTAATTGATACGTCCCATGTTTGTGCATGTGATATCCTCCCACACGGCAACAACATGTGAAATTTAACTTAATATCGTGCATCGATGGACATCCACGTGCACTTGCTCTCGTTACGATAAATCAACAAATTATTAATTCCGATGGATCGCATGACCTCACGTAACCAGCTCCATGCTCCAATTTCAATTTGTATCACATCTCGATAGTAGGAAAAGCTTGTTTTTTTTATCCGCAACGTGCATACAACTTTTTCGTTGACGTCGGAAGGATGTTTTCTGCTGAAAATATTTGGAATTCTATTCCAATTGACCCCGGTGTGAAATAATTTGACATATTTTTCGAACACAACTTATAGTATGCTCTGATGATCATAAAATCAAATGATTTGAGCACCCCAAAAACATATGCATGTCAGCAAAAAGTAATAGCAGGTCCTGGTATGCCCCATAGTTCCCGTCCTAGCTTCTCCCATGCCAATTTAGCCTGTTTTCGCTTTCCAACAAAATGCATACTAACGAGCAACACGATGTTACATAATGTTCCGCTGATGCCATGAAACCTCCGCCATGTCTTCGAGCCATCATCGCTGCTGATGCAAAGTGATGTGCAAACTTCATCACTTATCTCACGACTCGAACATTATTGGCAGCTCTGTGCAGCAGTCATTAAATTTCATAGTTCAAGTGCCGTTTTTATCCCACTTATCCTTCACGTGATTCGTTCGATTGGCGGTGGCTCGTTGGTTGGGTGTTTGAGATGCGATTTCTTCCCTGTCCCGTCCTGCTTCTTGCTACCACAGTGCTGAAATGTTTCATCGAATCATCATCGCACGATCGGGCCTGCCTAAATGTTTTTTAAACGATATTTCCTCCCTTACCCACAGGAGAGGTGTGCGGCGATCATTGGTAAGCTGGCTCTTGTTTCACGATATTTTTTCGATACACTGCGCTGCACTTCACCCTGAGGCAACCGGCGGTTGATGCTTGCTGCGAAATGAGGATTCAAACGTATTACATAAAGCTGATAAATCGTTTAATTAAAAAGCGTTTCAAATTATGATTGATATTTAACTCATGCCACGTGGTGAGATTGTACTTATTTTATATTGAGCATCACTTTTCATCTCAATTCTCTTTGTGATACACGACATTATTAACGTGCGATATGCAATGAGCTTGATGCCATGGGAGTGAATTGAGGGCATTTCATAGCATTATATAGGGTTCGTAATTTTTTATTTTAGTCTTACTTGACCTAATTTGACTGCATTTGAATTTAAAGTTATTGGACTCAATTACCAGATTTGTTCAATTTGGTATAAAACGCCTCTTAAACTGACCGGCCATTGTTTATTTCAGTTTTTACGATCATAGTTTATGCGATCATTTGTTATAGATATCCTTGCAAGGAATATCTATTACGATTTGTGATTAATTCTACAGTTAAACGTATTTTCAGTAATTGACGACAAATGTGTTTGCTAAGTTCGATATAATTGCCTGAATCGGATTCAAACTTAGTTACTTCCAGCATCGTCTTGTGTAATCACTCGTCTTACCGTAGAACTTTGAGAACCAGTAACTCAAAACAACGCATACGTCAAATTTTACAAACAGTAGAGCGACTTTACATTGTAACCTTTACCCTGGAGCAAAATCCGCCGTAAATTTTTCAGTATTTTCCAACTGACTCAGCACACATCCAATCAACCAAGGATCGATCTGCTGCTGCCTCGTCACGCTCGTATTGCCGACAGCGGACCTGGAAGCAGGGTAGAAATATTTCACAGTCAATGCAGTGAAAAACATGGATCTCAGTAAAATCTGCTGTCGCCTTCATCGCCGCCGTGGTGAGTGCGACTGGGTGCAGCCGAAAAATCATTTCCAACACCGACTATTCAATTTCGCATTCAGCCACTCACAAGTCGCTCTGACATGCTGCTCAGTTCGCGCCTTACCGTATGACTGTGAGTGGCCCATTTAAACGCGTGGTGAATTTTTTCAATTTGCTGGGTGAATGTGTACATTTTGCTGTGGTAAATTTCATCTTCGCGGCGCTGTGGGTGATGTGAGTTCTGTTATTTACTTTTCTGCCTCTCCGGGAATGTGAGGTGGATTTCAAAGCAGGAAGAAAATAAAAAAATGATATAAAAAAACATCACCTTCATCCAGTGCTGCCGAATATTTACAACCCTGCCTGGAAGTGACGTCGCTTCCCGCTCACCTCGCCGTAACAAAAAAGGCGTGAAATAAAACAGGAAATTGTCCTACCAGCGTGCACGGACCAATCAATTTGCCACCCAATGCGAAATGGGGCGAATCGCGTGTGACAAATCATCCTCGCATTTTCGCTTTTGTTACTGGCGTGGAAAATTCATCCTACTCTCGTCCACATCCTCCACTGAACTGTGCCGAGACTCCTCGCTGACGGACGTGTGCAGCGCATCGTCGTCGTTCGAGGCACAGTTTCCGCTGACAGAGTGTAGCGTCTGCTGCTGTTGCCAGTCAGTACAGCAACGAGACAGTTGAACACGCCACTACGCGCGCCTAGCAAGGGAAGATTTTAATGAAGGATAAAGGAAGCATGAAACGTGACCTTTTCCGGTACGGCAACGATGAACGCCGAACGGATCCCACCGTCATCGCAGCGGATTTGCTGCACGGTCCGACCGGGTGAATGCGGCGGCGAAAGGCCTCGGGTGAAAGGACTCGCTGAGTCTGACTGAGTCTGGGGACAATGTGCCTGGGAATATGAACCGAAGCAGAAATATTAGACAGATTGTTAAGTTTCGGTTGCAGCGCGAGGGTCATCATTAGAGATATCTGCGATTTCAGTTCGATCCGATGGATCAAAACGACACTGGAAGGACCATCATAATCGATAGCCCGGCGAATGGGATATTGATGGTTTTTGATTGTGGATGGACGTGCGCCAGAGCAATTAATTCGCAGTTTGCGACAAATTTTGCCAATTACACCCATTCAAGGATTGTCATGAGAATTGTGAATAATTGGACAGTGCATGTCAAGGGGGCGATATTCATTTTAGCCTTAAAATTCCCCATGCCGATTTATCGCTGTTACGAATTGATTTTGTTCGATTAGTGTGAGAAACGTAAAACACCAAGTCTATTTTAAAAGCTTGTTTCATTTGGAAAAGCGAAGCTCAATGAAATACCGATCGAAATTTTTTTTTGTCTTTATTAAGGAGACTTTCAGCCCTAGGCTGGCTCGTCTCCGGATTCGATCGACATTTTGTAATAAACCCATAGAAGCATCTCACATCCCAAGTAACAATTTCAATGCTTGTTGGATTTAATTTAATTCTTATATCGGATTTATGACAGCAATCACCAAGACTAGATGTTAAGTTTTATTGGCGTTCTAATTACTATCAATAAACCTCTCATAAATCTGCTGAAAAAGCTTCAAACGTCAAGTACTGATTGTTCTTATGGGCAGCTCTACGGTTGTGACGGTTGTCATATTCTCAAAACTCGATCAAAGCCACAATGTTTGGTCGTAATGTGGTCGAATAAATAACCCCAAGGAAGAATACCTGCATGTCAACGAGTTTATTACGGTGTTCGTTGAGAGCAACGTTTTTCTGTTCGATATGCATGATTGCCATATTGAAAATAGAAAAGCATTTCCAAGTCAGTGAATTTTTTTACTGAAAGTCACTTCTAGACAATATTTACACCTCGTAAAAAACTTGTTTAGCAATTGATTTACAAATATATTGGTGAGGAAAATCAATAGATTAAGTGGATATTTGGGATACCGATGTTATAATTATGTCCAATTTTATGGCCCACAACTACAGAATTTTGTCGGCGCTTAGTGCCCAATCTCATTTTTTTTTCTAAGTTTCACAATAAAACTGAATGAATAAAATAAATATATTTTGAAGAAAAAACGAACAGTGGGTAATGTCTGTGACATAACCGCTAAGTGGACGTAGGACTTGACTTGACCATGCCTTTAAGATACATAATATGTCCAAATTTCTCACATCAACTATTTTGGATACATAATCGTCGTTGCATATCATTCCTTGGCAAAATCTTCTCATTAAACCGACACAGAAATCAAATCTACCTCGAACAAAAGTCATCAAAAAAAATTCAGGAAGTATCTGTCCGGTCACGAAATATTAGCCTCGACAGTGGCAACCTTCCCACTGAAGGACTGCCTGAAATAAACCACAAGTTGGCTAAGCAGGGGATGTAGACTGTATCTCAGCCCTTCCACTGAAGGGCCTTCTAATCCGTGCGATAGCGACTGCAGGAGAACATTATTTTTAACTCTTAGAGCCTTGAAAAAGGCTGTTTGCTTCGGATAAGTGCAAAAAGTAAGAAAACGATCTTTTCAAATAACCGCGAGTTTCTAGTGATGGTATAAAAAAGACTGAATGCTCTGCGAGCGAATGCACTTTTCTTTTATACTACTTAATTTTGAATCTTCTCTGCTTCCCAATTGGTGGGCCAATCAGCTAGTGTCTTGTATCCCGCTTCTTTGTCAGCCAAAGCGTCATCATCATCAACGCGTTCGAGAAGGGCTTCTTCTTTTTTACGCTTGTTGCTCGCTGCTGGCGTCTATTTCTTAACGGGACTTTTCGCTTGATACAGGCCAATAAGCCGGGCAAGCGAGCTTAGAATTGCAGTTCAGGTGGGAAGTAGGGTGTTCTTTTCTGAGACAACATTGTTAGTAGTAGAAGGAAGGAAACACCCGGACATGGGATTTCGGGTGATAAGATTTAGAATTCATAACATGGGACGATCATTCAAACACGTTCGCTTTGTGTGCGGTCAGTATCAAACAATAGGGGGATTCCCTTGACGGCGTAGGTTGCTGCGTATCTGTTCATAGAAATGTTTCACAGGTGATTTGAAATATGTCCCATGTGATTGCGTATGAAACATTTCAATAATCAGATACGCAGCTGCTTACGCTGTTAAGTGAATACCCCTAATGTTTTTCTACATGTTTTTTTTATCAAGGCCAAAAAATCCAACATTTGATGAAAAATCGATTGATAGTTTATTAATGTTTGAGCTGTTATCGGTGGTTTTTTTTATCCAAATAAGATTGAAAGATTTGAACATCTTATGAATCTTTAAAGGCATGGTCAAGTGAAGTCCTTCGTCCACTTCGCGGTTAAGTAGGAAAAATTATCCACTGTTAGTTTTAACGCTATTTATGAAAATCACGCATAAAATTTTATCTCTAGAATATTGGATTTGGCACTCAAGTACAATTTCAGGGTTGTTACGACTAATCGGATTTTGCGGTTTTCGCGGATTCGGCGCGGATTTACATAACGATTTTAGGACTTTGTGCGGATTTAGTGTTAGGAGTATTTCAACAAATGAAATTCTATATCTAAGGACGTTTATTGGAAAATTAGTTTTATGTCTATCTAGATGGGCTTTATTCTCGTTAGCAAATGTTTTCGAAAACAAAATTAATGTTTGTAGTTATTTGAACCGTTTGTTTGAGAAACTGCATATGTAACATTTTTGGCCAAAATGAGATTTTTATATATTCTGAATCCTCGTCCAAAAATACATATTCTGGCAAAAAATACGAAAAAAAAAATTTTGTTCAGGAATGTATGAAAAAAAATTCGTTTGTTTGAGAAACTACATATGTCCACGTACTTTGAAGAGCAATTGTGGAGTACTGTTTACATTTTTTGCACTGAAAGTGCCCCAGGGTGTTGAGTTTTGCCAAAAACTATTGATCTGTATCGAAGAAATCGAACGATTCGGTGCAAATTTTTTAAAAAACAGTTTTTTGTTGTTTTCTCGAAATAGTGTAAAATGGACTTATGTAGTTTCTCAAACAAATGATTCATTTACTAACATCAATTTTCGGATATTAACAAACCCTGTTTAAATTCCATGTTTACACTCTTGAGCATTGATTAAACAAATGTTATGAGGAGAGGGGCGCCACTATTTGTCATTTTTAAACCATTCTGAAGCATGGCGCATTCAAAACATGTCTGTTGAAGGACATGAACACCCGTCTTTTAAGTGCTTCCGCAGAAATTGTTTTTGATGTTGATTTTGAAAAAAAATTGTTGAAAATTTTTGAAAATGTTTTCCCGGAAGAGTTTTTGCAGAGATTCCCGAGAAATTCCCGCAAGAATTCACGTTGCGATTTCCTTCGAAGTTTATTTAGCTATGATCACAAGAATTTCTGTGAAAAATCCTGAAAATTTAACAACAGATTTTTCGGAAGTTTTTCAGCAGGAAGTCACCAACCAATTTCTGTTAGAATTTCCCAAGCGATTTATGTTGGAATTAATTAGGGGTGTCCACATACAGTTTCCGAAAATTTCCTGCATGCTGTTTTTGAGGAATACACAAAAATTTATGAAAAAATGAAATTCCGCATAAATTTCCGGGGAACCTTTTGCAAGAATGGAGAAATTTCCACAGATGTTCTCGGAGAAACACCCGCAGACAATTTTGGAGCGACTTCTTCAGAAATTCCAAGAAGGACCATCTAGATGAGTTGTTAAATCAATTGCTTTTTCCTTAATCCTATTTTCTATTTTGTACAAACATGTGTAACGTTGAAGTTAAAACATAAACTTAAAATCAGAAATATTATAAAAACGAACTCGAAAAAAGACGTTCACTAAATTGTTGTAATGTTCAGCGTAATATTTAACATTAATATTTAACGTGTATTTGCTTAGAATTTAGTTTTGGGTCGCGCGGATTTGGCGCAGAATGGATTTTCATGTCGCGCGGAAATGGCGTGGATTTGAATTTAGTCGGCGCGGATTTGGCGCGGAAAATATTTCAGGATCTCCGTAACAACCCTGCAATTTCTATTCCGAAGGGAATTGAAAGCTTTGATATTGATCTCTATCATGGCTCATGGCTCTCTGAAGAACCGTTTGTTTTTTGGACATACATGCTACATCATGTTGCTTTTCTTCAGCCTGTCTCGGCTCATCACCGATGCCGCCCGGTCTTGGCTCGACTCTGCTGCTGCTGCTGGTATCTGCTCAGCATTGCTGCTTTGCCGGGTCTGTAGGGTGGACTGCTGCTGTACTGGCTAGGTTTCGGCTGATGATGGTGGCTTCGATGACTTCATTCCCTGCTAAAAGGTGTGAGTGCTGTTCAATCAATGATGCGGTTGCTTCGCTTGTCCCGGTCAGAATGAAAGGAAAAAATCGCGTTGCGCTATTTTATGGCTTTTCGGCAGACCCAGCGGCTGCTCATTCGCTGATGTCTGCACCAATCAGAACATGGTAATGGAATGATGCAAGAATTATGCGGTACCCATATTTATAGGTTCCCTTGATCTCAATGTTTTTAATTGAAAACAGTGTCATGCCTATTGAAACAAGTTTTTCGGGTCTTATCAAGCATGGACATGAAAGGCATACTTGAAACCTGTCGGTTGAGGGGCTTACCGCAGAAATTCGTTCACTGAGACGAACGCTATTAACGTTTAAAATCTTTCAACACAGCGCACAGTAATGCCAAGGCGGAAAAAAGTGAAGAAAATTGAGTTGAGCGTACAGCTTCGAAAGTATTTTTATAATTTTTCATAATGTTTGAAATGTCTTTCCTCAAAATTTCACGAAGATTGGATGAAAATTACACGGGGTGCATCATGTGGATCCAATGGTAAATCAAAGATGTTTTTCAAAATTGCTTGTAACATGTATGGCGAAGACATGATGTTGTTCAACCTGATTTTTAACTATGAGCACGCAATCGCACGCATGCCGAATTGGGCTTATTTCAAAGCTTGTTTATTCAGCTTTTCGGCGATATGATGATTGTTTTGCGCAAATCTGCGCAAATAGCATTGTTCTTCAAAGCATTCTTGAAGTAAACATAAGCATTAACACGCCGAATAAAGTGATCAGAAAATCGTGGAAACTAAATTTTCAAACAGCTGTATATCAAGCGTCTTTCGACCGATTTTCACAATTCTTTTACGTTTGTCTTACCTATCTCATCTAGTTTCTTCATACTGGTGAGATATGTTTCTAGGGATGCTCAATTTGTCCCAAAAGGGGCGTGAGTAAGGATGTTTTTTTTTATTCAAAATATAGTAAAATTTGATTTACATGACATTCTTCAGTCGGAATTTACAGGTTCAAAAAATATGTTATAACACTATTCTAGCATTGACTGTACTATATGTCAACAAAATGTTTCTTCTGTACATCCCTAGCGACTCCAAAATGACCTCTATAGTAATGAAAGATGATATGCAAATGTTGACGATGAAAACTACGGAAACCCGCGCCAATGGAAACCCGTCATGTCCATGTAGGTCAATAGAGGCCAGGGGAATGATATTCTACTCAGTTTTACCCAAATCAGATGTTCTAGGATCTCTGGATGTTCTGGAGTTTGGATCAATCGTCTACCAGGTCAACTGCGTTCGATAGCTATCTGAAATTGACAAGTCGTGTTCACACACATCCGAAGAGCCCGCGTGTATAGTTTTCAATTCAGTTATACTCCAATCAGATGTTCTAGGTTCTCCAAACTGTTCTGGAGTTTGGATTAATTGGTCTACCAGGTCAACTGCGCTCGGTACAAATCTGACAGCAATAACAATGTCCATACAAGTCAGTAGAGACCATGCATACGATTTGGAACTCAGTTAAACCAATATCAGATGTTCGAAGTACTCCATACTGCTCTGGAGTCTATCAAGTCAACTGCGCTCAATATAACTTTAACATCAACCAGTCATGTCCATACAAGTTCGTAGAGCCTATATGTGTGATTTGCAACTCTGTTATATCCAAACCAGATGTTATGATCTACCCAAAATGTTCTGGAATCAATCGGTCTACAAGGTCAACTGCGCTCGATACAAACATGATATCATACATTCATGTTAATACATGTCCGTAGACACCACGCTTACAAATTTCGTTTCAGTTATACCCAAACCAGATGTTCTAGGTTGTCCAAACTATTGTGAAGTTTGGAACAATTGGTTCAACAGGTCAAAATCTGACATAGAGCAGTCATGTCCATACACGTCCGTCGAGCTCGCGTATATGATTCGCACCTCATCTAAACCAGAAGTTCAAAAATTTTCAAACTGTTTTGGAGTTCGTATCAATTGGTCTACCAGGAATTCCTAGAGGAACTTCCAGAAGGATTCCTGAAAGAAATTTTCCGAAAGAATTTCCGCATGAAATCCAAAAAAAAAACTTCCGGAGGAGTTCTAGAAAGATCTTTCAGAGGAGTTCCAAGAGGAACTTCCAGTTGAATTCCAGAAGGAACTTCCAAAGATATTCCAGGAATAACTTCCAAAGCTTTCCAAAAAGGAACTTCCGGAGGAATTTCAGAAGGAACTTCCGGAGGAATTTCAGAAGAAACTTTCGGAGGAATTCCGAAATAAACTTTCGCAAGAATTTTAAAATAAACTTCCGGAGAAATTTTGGAAAGAACTTCTGGCGGAATTCTAGAAGGAGCTTCCGGGGAAATTCCAGAAGGAACTTCCGTAGGAACTCCAGAAGGAACTTCCGGAAGAATTCCAGAAGGAACTACTAGAAGAATTCCAGTAGGAACTTCCGGAGGAATTCCAGAATGAACTTCCGGAGAAAATTCAAAATGAATCTCCAGAAGAACTGGAGGAACTTCCGGAGGAATTCCTGGAGGAACTTCCGGAGGAATTCCTGGAGGAACTTCCGGAGGAATTCCTGGAGGAACTTCCGGAGGAATTCCTGGAGGAACTTCCGGAGGAATTCCTGGAGGAACTTCCGGAGGAATTCCTGGAGGAACTTCCGGAGGAATTCCTGGAGGAACTTCCGGAGGAATTCCTGGAGGAACTTCCGGAGGAATTCCTGGAGGAACTTCCGGAGGAATTCCTGGAGGAACTTCCGGAGGAATTCCTGGAGGAACTTCCGGAGGAATTCCTGGAGGAACTTCCGGAGGAATTCCTGGAGGAACTTCGGAGGAATTCCTGGAGGAACTTCCGGAGGAATTCCTGGAGGAACTTCCGAAGGAATTCCTGGAGGAACTTCCGGAGGAATTCCTGGAGGAACTTCCGGAGGAATTCCTGGAGGAACTTCCGGAGGAATTCCTGGAGGAACTTCCGGAGGAATTCCTGGAGGAACTTCCGGAGGAATTCCTGGAGGAACTTCCGGAGGAATTCCTGGAGGAACTTCCGGAGGAATTCCTGGAGGAACTTCCGGAGGAATTCCTGGAGGAACTTCCGGAGGAATTCCTGGAGGAACTTCCGGAGGAATTCCTGGAGGAACTTCGGAGGAATTCCTGGAGGAACTTCCGGAGGAATTCCTGGAGGAACTTCCGGAGGAATTCCTGGAGGAACTTCCGGAGGAATTCCTGGAGGAACTTCCGGAGGAATTCCTGGAGGAACTTCCGGAGGAATTCCTGGAGGAACTTCCGGAGGAATTCCTGGAGGAACTTCCGGAGGAATTCCTGGAGGAACTTCGGAGGAATTCCTGGAGGAACTTCGGAGGAATTCCTGGAGGAACTTCCGGAGGAATTCCTGGAGGAACTTCCGGAGGAATTCCTGGAGGAACTTCCGGAGGAATTCCTGGAGGAACTTCCGGAGGAATTCCTGGAGGAACTTCCGGAGGAATTCCTGGAGGAACTTCCGGAGGAATTCCTGGAGGAACTTCCGGAGGAATTCCTGGAGGAGCTTCCGGAGGAATTCCTGGAGGAACTTCCGGAGGAATTTCTGGAGGAACTTCCGGAAAAAATCCTGGAGGAACTTCCGGAGGAAGTAAAGTGCCAAAAAAGTGATTTTGTATTGTAATAATGAAATTAGTATTTTGGCCATAACTTTTGATCCCATTGTCCGATCTGACCAAATTTTCAATAAGAAACAATGGAGCAGGATTCTGCTTTGAATGCAGTTTGTTGCGAGCGAGTCGGTTGAGGATAAGTGCCAAAAAAATGAGTGATGTGGTTTTACACGTTTTTTGTTTGAAAAAAATGTATTTTGGCCACAGCTTTTGAGCCCATAGTCCTATCCGGCCAATTTTCAATTGGAAAGAATGGGACAATATTCCGCAGCGAATGCAACCTGTTGCGAGAAAATCGGCTGACAAAAAGTGATTGAAAAGACTTTTTTCCATGTTTTGTATGGAGTGGCATCACTGTGCAGCGTAACGCGGTCGATTTGAATATTTTGAAATGACACCCGGTATAGTAAAGAGAGACGTAAGTCCTACGTCAAAAAATATATTTTGTAGTTGTCATTTTTATCTACAATCCATTTTGTTATTATTTTTCTGTGATGTCTCTTTTTCAAAGCAACCTTTTTGACAGCTGCCGCAGCCAATTTCCCTTTCTTGCGGGTGGCTTGAAAAGCGTTTCCGAATACTCTTATAATAAGTTTATGGGCCACTTGGTCATATCGTACTCTTATAGTGGTCATCACAAGGTCGTCGTGTGGTAGTGGGTTTCATTGTGAGTTTTTATAATTTGATCTTGAAAACCGTTCAAAGAGAGGAATAAAACTTAAAATGTTACTTGGGATGCATAGTTGCCACTAAGTGTTTGACCGTAATCTGCATTGCATAATAAATCAATTGAACAGTTTACTAGAATTTATATCATTCTAAGAACTGGATAACTTTCACTTTTCAATCAAGATCAGTGACTACCAGCATTTATTTCGGGATGAACCACTGCGTCCATTCCATTGGACTTTTGTAGTATACCCGTGTCATGTAAGGCCTCTTTAGATTAAGGTACCGCTATTTATACCCTTCGAGAAATGGTTTATACCAACTCTCAAAGGCGCGCCCCTCAATCAGTTTTGGCTCAACAAAAAGTGGGATAATACTGATTTTGACCATGCATCGGTACTGAAGTTCAAACATATTTTTGCTTCTTCTTATGAGTTCCGAAAAATGGGCTGGGCTGCAAAATGGTGGGTTGACATCAAGGAAGGAGCGCCCAACAGAGCTCTGGTCCCCACAAGTCCCTATCTCACGCTTCCACGGGTCGTCCGATGACAAAAGACCGCCAGCTAAGGGTTGTGTACTCAGCTAGTAGTGCAGCCTGGGCACTGTTGTCCTTCTAATATCAGGTAGAGTGAGAAGGTACACCTCGAGCGTCTGTTCACCAGGAGGTGCGGCCTGGTACCCAGCGGCTGATTAACGAAATGCTGTATCGCGTCAGGTGGCAGCCCCATCATCGCGATGTAGGTAACGCGACCCCGGTAATGTAGCTTACTGAAGCCTCTCAAATACCACGAAAAATGGAGATAGAAGAAAAAGAGAACGTTATTTTTGGCAACCGACCCGGCAACGAAATAAGGACTATGATTGGAAACTCGGTGCCTGGAATGTCAGGACCCTAAATGAACCTAGACGAGTGAGCCTTCTGGCTCGCGAACTGCAGAAGGTTGGAGTGAACGTGGCCGCTATTCAAGAAGTCCGATGGCCTAGATCCGGAGAACGTGAGCTCCGAGCCGTGGACCCCACGACCAACACTGCATTCAAGTATAAAATCTATCACAGCGGCGGTGAAAAAGCAGAGCATGGAGTTGGTTTCGTAGTGATGGACAAGCAGATGAAGCGAGTGATGCGGTGGAAACCCATTAGCGAACGAATCTGTGTGTTGAGGATACGGGGCAAATTCTTCAATTACAGCCTAATCAACGTTTACGCACCGACAAACGATAAATCCGACGACGTGAAGGACACGTTTCATGAATGTCTTGATAAAGCCTATGGAGAGTGCCCAAAGCATGACGTGAAAATTGTTATCGGAGACGCTAACGCTCAGGTCGGTAGAGAGGACTTTTTCCGTCCCATAATCGGTAGGGAGAGCCTTCACTCTGCCAGAGGGATGGCCATCAGTAGCACCTACTTTGCACGAAAGAACACCCGAAAGCACACCTGGAGACACCCAAATGGTGAAACTTGCAACCAGATAGACCATGTTCTGGTGGATGGGCGCCATTTCTCGGATGTTATCGATGTGCGGACATTCAGAGGTCCGAACATTGACTCTGATCACTACCTCGTTGTCAGCAAAATTTGATCACGGTTGTCAACTGTATCGAACGAAAGATCACAGCGAACGATGCGTTACAATATCCAGCGATTGTCGGCGGAAGGAGTACCGGCTGAGTACCGCCACAAGCTCGACGAACGGATAAGTGCAATCATCGTTAGCGACAACATCAACGATCTATGGGAGTCGATCCATGGAGCGGTGAGCACAGCAGGACGAGAAGTGTTAGGCACTGCACAGAGGCGACCCAGGACGGGTTGGTTCGATGTGGAGTGTCAGAGCTGGAGCTGACATACAATGGATGCCCACTGCGGGACGTCATAATCGTTATCGGTGACATGACCGCTCAGGTTGGCAGGGAGGAAATGTATAGACCGGTCATCGGACCGGATACTCTGCATACCGTATCGAATGATAATGGCCAACGATGCATAAACTTTGCAACCTCCCGCGGAATGGTAGTCCGAGGCACTTTCTTACCCCGCAAGAATATCCACAAGGCCACATGGAAATCACCTAACCAAGAAACGGAAAACCAAATCGACCACGTTCTAATCGACGGCAAATTCTTCTCTGACATCACGAACGTCCGTACTTACTGTAATGCGAATATTGAATCCGACCATTACCTCGTTGCAGTATGCCTGCGCTCAAAATTTCAAAGGTGGTGGCGGCACTACGAAGAGCACCTGAATGGCGATGTGGCAGACAACGGTGGCGGTATGGTAATGAACTTTGGAACACGTGCGCAGGACATACGTCTTCCGACTTCGGATCTCCAGGAAATCCAGTAGGAGATCATCAGCTTCAAAAATAGCAAAGTCCTGGGGTTGATTATCTACCAGGAGAGCTGTTTAAAGCTTTCTTTTACGGTTCTAAATACGGTGGTGAGGCATTGGCTAGAGCGCTGCACTGGGTAATTACCAAGGTTTGGGAGGATGAGGTTCTGCCGTAGGAGTGGATGGAAGGTGTCCACAAAAAGGGCGATAAGCTGTATTGTAGCAACTGCTGCGCAATCACATTGCTGAGCGCCGCTTACAAGGTACTCTCACAAATTTTATGCCGCCGACTAACACCAATTGCAAGAGAGTTCGTGGGACAGTACCAGGCCGGGCTTATGGGTGAAAGCTCTTCCAGGGACCAGGTGTTCAAGTTTCAGGGGCATTCTCGAGTACCTTTGAAACGCAAGGGTTACGGCAAGACGATGGTCTTACGTGTCTGCTATTCTGCTATTCAACATCGCTTTGGAGGGTTGGGGAAATCACGAAATCCGCCAAGGCACGTAACTTTTAGATTATGGAGGAAGCCTACATCAGACTGAAAAACAAAGCTAAAGGGATTGCACTAGTCATCAACACGAGGTACATGATAGGAAAAGGCTCAAGAGAGGACAATGTAAGCCACGCACCGCGAGTTTGTATCGGTGGTGACGAAATCGAGGTGATTGAAGAATTCGTGTACTTGAGCTCACTGGTAGCTTTCGATAACGATACCAGCAGAGATATTCGGAGAACTGACTATTCACAAAACGCTTACTGACGATGCTCGTGGAGGACCATGCGCATTTGGAGTTTTCGATGCGTACCATCTGTAGTGGGTGGCAGATGGAGGACGGTATGTGGAGGAGGCGAATAAACCACGAGTTGCATCAGCTGTTGGGAAGACTAGCCATCGTTCGCACCGCGAAAATTGGAAGACTTCGGAGGGCCAGGCACGTAGCCAGAATGTTGAACAGTAATTCGGCGAAAATCGTTCCCGACAACGATCCATCGGTAACAAGAAGGCGAGGTGCACAGCGATCAATGTGGATCAATCAAGAGGAGGACGGTTTGCGGACCCTCCATAGATTGCATGGTTGGCGGAGTGCAGCCATGGACCGAACTGAATGGAGAAGACTGTTGTGTGCTACCCAGGCCACTCCGGCCTTGATCTGAAAATGCAAAAAGAATTGAGTGTTTTAGCCTTGGTTTTAGCCTTCCTCTTCCCAACAAATTTGACCGAAATACCGAAATGCTTTCAAATAATTCTTAAGAAAAACTATTTAATAGAACGCTCGGCGATCCATAGTGTTATATATCGACGAACTGAGCATATTCGGTTCCGAACGTGTAAATTTAGTTTGAACTTGTATTTATTTTCCGATGCTGGGTCATTAGGCCGAATGGCCATTAGGCCGAATGAGAAGTGAGTAGTGCGATGTGAGGATGAAGTATAACGGAAAAAGAAAAAAAGCAAAAAGGAGGAAGAAGGAAGAAGGAAAAAGGAAGAAGGAAAAAAGAAGAAGGACGAAGGAAGAAGGGAAAAGGAAGAAGTAAGAAGGAAAAAGGGAGTAGGAAGAATGAAGAAGGAAGAAGAAAGAAGGAAGAAAGAAGTAAAGAAGAAAGAAGGAAGAAGGAAGAAGGAAGAAGAAAGAATAAAGAAAGAAAGAAGAAGAACGAAGGAAGACGGAAGAAAGAAGAATGAAGATAGAAGAAGGAAGAAGAAAGAAGGAAGAACAAAGAAGGAAGAAGGAAGAAGGAAGAAGGAAGAAGAAAGAAGGAAGAAAGAAGAAGGAACAGGGAAGAAGGAAGGTGGAAGAAGGATGAAGGAAGAAGGAAGAAGAAAGAAGGAAGAAGGAAGAAGAAAGAAGGAAGAAGGAAGAAGGAAGAAGAAAGAAGGAAGAAGGAAGAAGGAAGAAGGAAGAAGAAAGAAGGAAGAAGGAAGAAGAAAGAAGGAAGAAGGAAGAAGGAAGAAAGATGAAGGAAGAAGGAAGAAGGAAGAAGGAAGAAGAAACAAGGAAGAAGGAAGAAGGAAGAAGGAAGAAGGAAGATGGAAGAAAGAAGAATGAAGAAGGAAGAATGAAGATGGAAAAAGGGAGAAGGAAGAAAGAAGAAAGAAGAAGGAAGAAGACAGATAGCAGAAGGAAGATGTAAGAAGAGAGAAGGAAGAAGGGGTAAGGTGAAGAAAGAACTTCTTATTTTCACTTTTTGCTTCTTTTTGGTAATTTGGCCTAATGGCCATTCGGCCTAATGACCTTCGACCAAATGGCCTGACACCTTATTTTCCTATATTTCATTCCCTAAAAGGATGTTACCTCATTACCCCCTAGTAATAGTTAAGTCTAATAGTCATGCACCTTTATAGTCCTTTCCCCCCAATTCTAGAAATTATAGGCAAAATAAATACCGTCTTGCCCCTTCCCTGTAAGTCATGTCCAATGCAAGCTTCACCCACCAGGATAGGTTTTTGTTTTCTTTTGTTGGCGTTGTCATCGTAATAGCCTATTCAGATTACGCCATTAATGACATAATAATTGGCGTTTCAGGGTAAATACGCTTTATGATGTCATTATTTACGTAATATTCCATACATTTTGCGCTGTCAAAAGATACTCGCTAAAAAGAGTCATGAAGAATTTATTACGAACAATTATTACGAGAGAGCTTTCGTTCTAACTGGAATGCAGGGAGAAATTCAACAAAACAAAACTGACAAGCGTCACGCTCTCTTTGCCAGAGAGAAAATTCTCTCTGTTTTCATTTCGTTTCGTAGTTGACAGTCATGCTCTTTCTGTCGCAGCAGGGTCGAATGCATGTTCGATGGAAATCTTCTGAGCGCTGAAGAATAACTCGGATTGTGATGGTTTTGTGGAAAGCATTTTATATGATGAAAAATAATGATGATACTTATTTATTCTCCACTTATTCAACATGAATTGTTTAAAAAACAGATGCTCTCTAGAATTAACATGAAGTATTTAACTTAAACCTAGATTTTATAGAACAAATCGAATAAATTTTTAAAGTTCAATGGCCAATGCGGAAGACAATTTAAAACGTAGGAATGGTTGTAAAACGAATATATTTGATGAATAAACATGATTTCATAAATTGTTTTAATTCTGCTCCTTGAATGGCTTAATATACTTTGGATTTCAACATTTTCCACGTGGGACAACTGTACGATTTGAATGGGATGTATATATAAAGTAGAATAACCTTAAATAAAACATGGATTGGTAATGCATTAATTCATCCAAAATCCAGTTTAAATTATATCACATTCACACGATTCGATGTTGTTAGAAGCTGTATCATTGATTGTCGAGTAGAACGCAATGGTTCAGTCTCCATTTTTGAAAAAAAAAATAAATTGCTGAGTTGCCCTTCATACATGGAGATACTGGTGGAAATACATTTTGGTTCGATAATATTTCTTGAAAATTGGTCTAATCGTCCATTTTTTATTTATTTGTGAGAATTCCCAAAAGTATCTAAATTTTTCTATCAAATCTCCGTTCGATCATAGTACAGAATCAAAATACTTTTTAAACTTAAAAATAAATTGAGGAATAGTCTGATTCCCCGAAGAACGGCGCACCCAACTAATGAATGTAGCTTCGCTCATTATCCTTAATGAGAGCTTCAAATATTCTTCGAAAATTGCTTTTCATATTTTTTTTATATTTGTTTGTCGTAGAAACTTTGTTCAGAAAAAATGTTCAATTGTCGCCACACAAATGCTTGATTTCGCAAATTAAATTTTAAAACTCTCCTTGAATTCAACCCTGTATTAGCGTGCAAATGAGGAAAAATGGAAACGTCAAGATATATTATCTTGCTGCAGTCTGAACACCTCGTAATAATTGGATACCCTCTCACTTAACAAAGTCATAAATAGCCCAATCTGAATAGGCTATAATGGGTGGAGCTTATTTAGGTGTCAATTGACACACACTAACAAGAAATTGATGTATAAAAAAGCCGCTGCTGTGCAGTGAATTTTGATTTTGTATTTTGTCGCTACGGAATAAACAACATTAAGAGGAAAAGCGAAACCCGGAGTTTTTACTGCCAGAAGCACCTCCCGATCCAGATTCCACTGCGCCGCTGCCGCTGCTGATCCGCTGCCATACAGTCCACCCGTTCTGCCGCTCATCGGAGCATCGTTGGAGGAAGCCAAGGAGGAAGCAACGGTCAAGAATTGTCCCTTCGATACGATCCACATTAGACCCCACCAGTGGTAATCTAATGTGGACACCGTTTCGACTGCACACGGACAATCTGTTGCTTTCCTCAGTCAAGATCCCGCTGCTGGAGCCTCAACAAGAGACAACATTGTGTCCCAGCGAGCCGATCCACTATAAGACCCTTTCGGTAATCTTTTGTGGATATCGGTTCGCCTTGCACATGGATTACATGTTGTTCTCTGGCCTGTTGAGTGTTGGCCAGTAGCAACATTTTGACTGCACCCCCGGAAGGAAGAGTCCGTTTCCCGTTCCCATTTGTGACGTTGTGCACCGCACAGAGCAAATACTTGCATTCTTCCTTAAACATTACTTAATAACACTGAAGAGGTTTTCAAGTGGAAAATTACTTACTTTTTTATTGTTGCAGAACGGTATTGCGTAGTAAACGTTAATAGAAGAACATGTATATCTTTTAATATATTAAACAAAGTTTGGTCTTGGTTAAAAATTGTTTTAAAATGCCTCGAAATTCCGTTTCATTTAGTCAAATCCTAGATTTGGTGACGATTATTTTTTTGGAATTCAACGAATCGAAAAAAAAAAACCCAAATCAATCCACATAGCAGTGATGATGCCTTTTTAGTTCATTATAAAAAGTATCGAGAAAAGTTCATCAGGAAGGTCAAAACAGTACAAATGAAAAGCAATTGATGGCTTTGCGCAGAAAAATGAATTTGTGATTGTATTAAAGACTTGAAAATTGGGAATACTTATTCTTCCTCTATAGACATTCAAAATTCATTCCAGGAACATGTCAAAAATCGGGTCATGACTGTATCTTGTACATTGGAGTGATTCAAATTTTGACTTTTTTGTTCCCCTGTGCTTAAGCGATTGCTTTTGCTATTTTAATAGTCCTCCTAAATTTTTAGCTGATTTGGATGTAATTTGATTGTGCACGTGTCATTTAAAGGTTATATGAAAATTACTATGAGAATTGCCACCTACGTAAAGGATCGTTTCGTGATGCAGTTCAGAATCTATTTGAATATATTTAACGCATCGCGATCACAGAATAGATCCTAAGCTAAAAATCAGTTGTTGTTGCGAAGCAATCTGACTTCTGTGAGTAAAATTATAAAGAAAACAGAAATGCTCATAATTGATAATGATGTTATTCTTTTACGTGTTAAATTGAATTTCCCACAATTCAGTATTTCACTAATAACTTTTGTTGCCAGCATCAAATCGCTTAGCAACAACAACAATATTTTTCCGTGTTGAATTGTGCTCAGTTAAATTATACCCAAATTAGCTAAAAAATTAGGACAATTAATAAAATTTCAAATGTCATCGTTTGAGCTCAGGAGAGCAAAAAAGTCAAAATTTGAATCACTCTATTGAACATATTAATTTATGGAATGATGCAATGACAATGAATCACCCACTTTGAGCGTGCTTACAGCGGCACAATAGGAGTTAACTTTCTGAAATCAATATGGCGAAAGGCATCTAAGGTTCGATTTCGATAAGCACCTTCATCGAAAAAATATTTGGTAGGCGTAGTAGTGGACACCTTCCTACATAACCGGTACCAAATAGTTTCTCATGAAAAGTTCCTAATTTTGATAAAACCCACGTTAGATGACTTTCGCCATACAAATTTCTAGTGGTTAACTCATGCTGGCTATTTTGCGCATATACTATAGCGCCTGGATGTGACAGCGGCGGGTAGAAAATCATCCACTGCCAATAATTCATTATATAGACCCGATGAACTTCGTTTATCCTGAAAATATTTATTCTCTGGTTAGTTCTCGAGTTATGCCGAAATTTCTGTTTCATTTGTAGCCCCCATTTCCAAAAGAGGGAGGGGTCGCGAACTATCTTAAAGACACTCCTCACGGAATCCAAGTTTCAAAATGCTTGCGTTTTCTGGGGCACACCACTCGACACGGAGACGGCGCACAACTGTCATTTTTGTTGATTTAGCTTTGCTGCGTCGCAGCATGCGTGAAATAATAAAAATGACAGTTGTTCTTTGCTTCCGTATCGAGTGGTGTGCCCCCGAAAACTCGAGACTTGGGTTCCGTGAGGAGTGACCTTAAGAACCTTCTTCGACCCCAAAAACCTCGGCATTCAAATTTTTACTCCGATCGGTTTAGTAGTTTTCGAGTCTATAAGGGTCAGACAGACAGACATTCATTTTTATGTGTACCGCCATCAGGGATGACAATGGGTCTGGGGGGTGAGAATGGATCATCGCTCTCACCGGCAGTCTGGAGGTCGTTGAGCAAAATATTTCAAAAAGGTCTCTTATATTTTGGTTTTTAATGTAAATTATTAAAAAAAATGCAAAAATGCGTTCATTTTTGAAATGTTAGAAGCCAAAACAAGTGAAAATTTTCAATTACATATTGTTCAAAAATCTGAAGAAAATCCACAGTACTATCAATATATTAAAAATGCATCTAGTACTATTTTAAGGGGCTGTTCAGACTCAAAAGACTTGAAAAGCATATTACTTCATAACTTTCCCTAAAAAAACAGAACGAGTTCTACAACCGAACTGACATCTAACTAACATCTTAATTTGAGAGAACAATCAATAATTTAAATAAATAGAAGCCTACTTTTTCAATATGAATATCAATGAAGCCACTGTTGAAATAATATTTCAAAGTTTTAATGGTATCTAAAGAATTATATT
Organism: Armigeres subalbatus; assembly: GCF_024139115.2. Lineage (NCBI taxonomy): Eukaryota > Metazoa > Arthropoda > Insecta > Diptera > Culicidae > Armigeres > Armigeres subalbatus. The sequence continues at coordinate 229,826,389 of NC_085141.1, read as the reverse complement.
TCAACAATAGTTATGAATTATATTATTTGAGAAATTTAAGATAAATAAACGCAATTTGAAAAGGCTCACTAAATTTCCTTGCAGACTGAAGTTGCTGTGAACATACAGCCTTTACATATACTTTGTGTACGAGAAAGCAGAAATCTGTTTTCAGCATGCTCAAATTCTGTGAAACTCCGCAGAATTTCATTTCGAATCACCTAAAACGACTTTTTTTTTCTAAATACCGCATATCCTTAAATTCCATTACATCCTAGACATGCCTCACAACTTGCATAGCTTGGGGATGGGTTGTCAAGCCCTTGGACATAGCTCCTGCTGCTTCAAGATAGATATGTATATCTCATGCAAAAATACACAATTATGTTTATTTTAATCATGCAAAGACACATGATGGAGAATTTTGAGAGAAGTAGGGGAACTGTTCTCATCTCAGCATCTCATCGCGCAAGAAAGAAATACGACAACAATCTTTTCGCGTGTTTTTGCTAAAACGCGGAGGGTACTGTACGTGGCCTTGTTTTTATGTAATGAGCATAGGACCTATGAGATGAAGTCTATGAGCATTAACCCTATGTCAGATTAGAATCCACTCGTCCTCCATATTCCGCCTGCCCTAAGAACGTGTCGATTTTCACTGAACGTTTCAAAGGTTTTTTTTCTCTGTGAACCACTGAAATTATTTTGCATAATAAATGGTTGACCAATATTTAATTGGTGTACTAAAGTTTTCCCTCGACGCAATTCAAATCAATTTACTATATCACGCAAATAGCCTGCTACTACTATAGCTGCATTGGAAGCTGCGTGCCGACCAGAGCCCCAGACCCAGTGGAATGTTTTTGTTTCAATTCCAGAAAAACCACAAAACTATTGCTTAATTAAGCACATTCCCGGTTAAACATGCTGTATGCAAATATTTTAAAAATATAAACCTGAAGTACTCACGGACGTCCATCCATGGCACATAAAACATTTCGCGCAGATATGTCAAAACCTGTGGGAAAACTATGCACGCAGCGCAACATTATTTTAAATTAAAATAAATTATTTATGCAACAGCGAAATGAAAAGCTGTCAACACGGGTCGCTCCAATGAGCGCCGCATCCAAGGGCGAAGGGCCGCCGCCAACCAGGCCGGAGGAAGATGTGGGTGGAATCCCACTCCCGAGTTTTCAGCGGTCAGTCCCGTATTTTCGAGGTCACACTCTAAAAGCGCATGCATTTATGCACTAAAAAAGCCATCGAGTTCATCGATGATTGTAGTCACCGCAAAGGCACACAGTTAATTAACAGATAGCTCAACAAAATGGCACTTAGGGGAACGGGGACGGTAGATTGTCTCGGTTGAACGCGCGGGACGCTGCAGAACAGAGTGCTCTTGAATGTCACCCTTTTTCCGATGAATAATTATAATTAATTAAATTGTGTGAACTTTTTACGGCCTCCCGTGTCATAAGACTAGCAGAAATTGTATACAGTGAATCAAATGCTTCCATCATAATGTTTGGTTTGATTTATGCTGAATATGAGCTTTCCCATTTGGTTTGGTTTGCCGACAAATGAATTAAATAAAGTTCCTACTTTATTTAAGGTGAAATTAAAAGACTGCTTCCGTCGGAAATTAATTCTGATTGTTTGTTTTCAAGCTATAAAAATATTTCTCTCAAAAATCACGTTTTACACCCTGTAACTAATGCTTAAGGAAAATCGTAGAATTTTTTTTCATATTTCCATTGAGTATCCACTTATGCAGGATTCGTAAAGACGAAGCTATTTGATGATTAAAGGATGCGTCTCAGGCGCCCAAATCCCGTATCGATAACTGCGTGTCTATTTAAAGATTCACCATTGCACCATGGGACTTATGGTCAATGTCACCCCCAGGGTCCAATCACATTACACACGATGGTAATTGAAATCAATTTACAAATGCAAGCTTTTGCTCAAATGCCCGGAGGGGGTTGCAAGCAATTAACGACTTGGCTGTCAATCAAGCCCCTGTATTGCATGGTGTCCAATCTTAAACATTCACGAACGGACATGAACATATTGGATAAATATTCCTGCTAAAACTTCAATCACGATGACAACATACGGAACCCAAGACGTGCGTTTGCTGCCAACGTTTATCACTGCCGGCTATCATTTCCATGCGATTCCTAGCTGTGAAGCAATTATTTTCATTTTTATACTTTGTGCACGGATGGTGGCAGAAATTATAGCAACATTTTTCCCTACCGTACTTTTCTGCTTCCATTTGTTTGTTCCGATCGAATCCCTCACATGCACTCGTAAAACGGTGCTCTGGCTTACCGCCTAGGATTCAAATGAGAGTCAGATTGAAATGATTTAAATAAAATGCACTTTAAATTTCTATAATTATTCTCACAACACCCGCACTAACTGGTCGGTTTGTGTCGTAAAACACCACACGATGGCGGTGCACCAACTAGAAACTAGGAGCAAATTGGACCATTCTTGCGAGCCAACAGGACGTACCCGTTGCTGGGAACCTTGTGATTTGTATCGCTAAGCCTTAAACGTGGACTTTCCAACATGCAACCACGGTACCGCAGCTTGGTTCGTGAAACGCACGTACAGCAGTCGCCACACCAGCATCTGGACAGTAGTCCCTGAATCTGGTTTAACACTTTCGGCGTTGCTGGGTTCAACCTGCTCAGCCATCGCGCGCTCAGTTTGCACGAACTAGACTAAAACCGATCCAATCACTGACAGTGCACTATGGGGAATTAACATTCTGGTGGTCAGAAGTGTACATTCGTTTTTCATTGCCTCATTTGTTATGCAGTATCAACACCTGAACAGCACACTTCCACATGAGGAATCTAGAAGAAGAATAACTCGATGGAAGCAATGGCTATTGTAGTGGTGGGCTGACAGTTACGATTGTTACGCTGCTACGCGGAATTTCCACGCAAAATTCTTCGGAATTTTCATGGAAAAATTTGTTGACATCGGGTCATGAGAGTGAGAGAAAACATCAACTACCCACCTTATACTCACCTTCCTCTGTGGGACGGATGCCGGTTTTAGTGTCGGAAATGTACCAAGCAAGAACAAATCAGGGCATAAGTAATAAAGTGAAAAGAGAACAAAAAGCCAAAGTGAAAAAAAGTAGAAGTTTTTAGTTTCTGCTAGTGACGGGAAATGTCATTTCGAGCTGATGCAGTACTTTAGTTACTGGGCTTTTGGGCTTACCAAAGCCAGGTGCCAACACAAAAACCCAGATTATTCCACCTAGCGCTGATAATGACTTTCTCGTTCGTTCAAAAGGGTTGAGAACATATGTATGTATAATAAATGTGTCAAATTACACTATTAGGTGGATAGGTCTTATTGTTTATATTTGTTCATACGCATAGTAAAATTTCCTACCGAATGCAACTTATAAGCAAATCGGATGAGAATAAGTGCCACCAAAGAGATTTTTGCTATAAAGAATTAGAATTTTGATTCTCAAAAGTGTATTATGGCCATAACCTTCAAGACCATAGTCCAATCTGGCCAATTTTCGATAAGAAACAATGGGACAGGATTCTATGTTGAAAGCAACTAGCGGGCAAATCAATTGTTTTTTTTTTAGTTTTGAAAAACATGTTGATTTTTCATATGCATTCGATAGAACATCTTTTTCTGGGCCTCAATATATTTTTTTCACACTCAAAGACCTTAAATTCGATATTAAAAATTAATTTTAAAAGTTTTTGATAATTTGACTGCTTGGCAATTACCTCACAGGTTGACATCAAGTTAGAGATGTTTAATACGCGAAATTAGGCCGATACAAATTATAAATTTATTTTATGTCCGACAGCTCTTGGAATGTACGAGGAGCCCAGAATGAATGAATGCCCAAGGAAACAAAAAAAAAAGTCTAAAATGCAATTATTCCATGGAAAGTTTTAAATTTTGATGGGAAATGATAGCAAATAATGTTCAGAGAAAGCATAGAATATAAATATTAGTAACAAAGTTATCCAGTAGTGTATTTAGTACAAACTTTATATAATTAAAAAAAAAAAATACTGGGATTTATTTTTGTAGAATTTTTTGTTTTTCTTTTTAGAAAAATGCTCTAAGTAAACTGTTGAATCCATAACACCAAAGCACTGGTAGAATTAAAAGCTTTTGTTTAAGGCAAGTATGAAACTCAAACTGGTTTAATCAATAGGGTCTCAGATGTACTTCTGAAATCACATATGTGTTGTTTGACATGACTGTTTCATGACGTTCTTGCATAGGCTCGGAATTGCAGACTTCCCGAACTATAAAATACTTAGCTGACGTCTGAAGTAGAATCGGTGCATGCATGCCCACGATCCTAAAATTATTGGAATGCCATGCTACTTTATAGCGACCTCGGACAAACCCGTAGAGGATGCCTTGGACGCTAAACTCATCAATACAAGAAACATGCGCGGGGGTTTCACCCATACAAGAAACCTGGTCGTAAGGACGTCATTTCGGTTCATGGACGGCGATTGCTGCCTGAGCGCTTCCCGACCCCGACACGATCTGAGATGTTTTATCAGGTATCTGGTTGGAGATTTTCGTTTACCTTACTCCAAGCAAAGGTACGATACACTGAAAATAACTTTGCTTTTCGAGAGTTACAGTTCCAATTGTTTTCTGAAAAGTAATATATTCTTTCAAACAGTCTCAAAATAAATCTCTATTGCTTTGTAAAAATAGCTAATCAGAGTTACACAATACATAGGCTATATGGCAAATTGGTTTCCCTCTCAGCTCTATATACATGTGGTATTTATAAACTTGGATCCAATCATCACAAACTTGCTCTCGTGTTCTGAGCACTTTTGGGGGATATAGAGCCAACGTAAAAGATCTCTATTCCTGAATTGGGCCCTGATTCCTATTGGCTTCATTTATTTCTCTGTTAGGGTTTCGTCATCAGGGGATCCTAGGTCTGCTCCTGCTGCGATGTCCTGCCAGATTTCAGCGCTTGCTTGCAAATTTCGTCTCCGCCCTTACGTGGTGTATGGAAGGCCTACGTCCATTCACACTGTGGAGTTGCTGTTGATATCGGATTTCGATGGCATCGTCGATGGGACTTAACATTCAGAATCCAGTTGTGAGACCACCAGGTCTGAGTTGTAAAACATTGACATCGGTTGATGAATACTTGCAAATCTAAGAGATATCTGCTAATGCGTACCAAGTATTACTGGCATATAACATTACAGATTCCACGTTAGAGTTGAGTATTCGGGGTTTTGTGCATTGCCTAGACTGCCTACCGTGGAGTTGGAGTTGTTCACATCCAATGATTCAGTGTTGTTGATGTTGATGAGGGGAGCGTTCAACCAGGTCATTCAATTTACTCCACTGTTGCGTTAGTACTGCAGTAGCGTCATCTGGATCGAGGTAGTATGATTGCTCTATGGTGGTGGGCTGCAAGAGCGGCCCATGATTTCGTCGAATTCTATGGGCAATATCAACAGAGATATAATACATCCAGCCTTGCCTCACTTTAGCGATTATATTGTGCTGGACTCTGGATTTTGTCTAGACCTCAGACAGACGATCGAAGACTTTTTCGTGATCAATCAGTACCAACTGAAGAGACTCTTGAAATTCATTGACCTGCTCCAGGATGGTGCAAAGCATGGCAGTTTGGTTTTCACATGATCATCCAGGTGGAATCTTGCCTGCTGCCGTTGGAGAATTGTCAACCTTTACCTATATCTGAATTAGGATAAGTCGTCAAAAGTGGTCTTAGTGATCGAACCAATGTTTCAGCTGATCAGACATTGACAAGACATTGATGACCTTTAGAGGCTTCCAAGCTTCTTGAAAGTAAGCTTCCCCGCTTCGTAAAGAGAACTTTTTGAGCCTTTTGAAGGAAGGCTTCAGAACCGCTTGAAAGAAAGCTTCTTTAGCTTCTTAAAAAAAATCCTATCCTCTTAAAGGGAGGCTTTAGAGCCTCTTGGAAGAAATCTTCTTCGTTTTCTTCAAAAAAGAATTCCAATCATTTTGAAGGAAGGCTTCAGAGTATCTTGAAAGGACGTATCCGAGCCTCTTCAAAAGACGTATCCGAGCCTCTTGACTGGACGTCAAGCTTCTTGAAAAGAGGCTTCAGAGTCTCTTGAAAGGAAGCTTCCAACCTCTAGTAAGAAGGATTCCAAGATTCTAGAAAGGATGCTTCCAAGCCTCTAGAAAGGAGACTTCCGAGCCTCTTGAAAGGAGGCTTCCGAGCCTCTTGGAAAAAAGGATTCCGAGCAACTTGAAAGGAAACTTCTGAGCCTCTTGGAAGGAAGCTTCCGAATCTCTAGAAAGGAGGCTTTCGAGCCTCTTTCGAGCCTCTTGGAAGTAGACTTCCAATACTCCCAAGCCTTTTGAAGGAGGCTTTCGAGCCCCTTGAAAGGAAACTTTCGAGCCTCTTGAAAGGAAGCTTCCAAGTCTCTAGAATGGAAGCTTCCAAGCCTCAAAAATAAGGATTCCGAGCCTCCAGAAAGGAGGTTTCCAAGCTGCTATAAAGGAGGCATTCAAGCCACTACGAAGGAGGATTCCACTTTTTTTTGAAAAAAAGGTTTGCAACCCTGTTGAAAAGAGGCTTCCGAGCCTTTTGAAAATAGGCTTCCGAGCCTCTTTAAAATAGGCTTCCGTGCTTCTCGATAGGAGGCTTCCAAGCCTCTTGAAAGGAGGCTTCCGAACCTTAAAAAAAGATTTCCGACCCTCTTGAAAAGAGGTTTTCAAGCGTTTAGAAAGGAGGCTTCCAAACCTTTTGAAAAAAGGTTTCTGAACCTCTTGAAAGAAGGATTTCTGAACTTCTTGAAATTAGGCTTCTGAGTCACTTGTGAGGAGGCTTCTGCGTCTGTTGAAAAGAGGCTTTCGAGTCTCCTAGAAGAAGGCCACTTGTAAGGAGAATTCCAAGCATCTTGAAAGGAGGCTTCCGAGCCTCTAGAGAAGAGGCTTTCCAAAGTTTTGAGATAAGGCTTTCGATAGAAGGTTTTCGAGCCTGGGAAGCCTTTTGAAAGAAGGTTTCGGAGCCTATAGAAAAAGCATACGAGTTTCTTGAAAAAAGGCTTTCAATCTTTTATCGACGAAACTTCTGAGCGGAAAACCCTTCATGCCTTTTTAAAAGAGGTTTACAAACATCCAGATTCTAGATTATAGTCACGTAACTTGTTGTCCTACAGATCTTTTGTTGTACAGCCCTTGGTCGAAATGGTCGTTTGGCCTAAAGTGTTATTTGACCGAGAGGGTCATTTGGCCGAGAGGGTCATTTTGCCGAAAGAGTCATTTGGCCGAAAGGGTCATTTGGCCGAAAGGTTCATTTGGCCGAAAGGGTCATTTGGCCGAATAGGTCATTTGAAAAGTGAGAAATTAGGAATGAGAAGAGAGACGTCTCACATCTCACTCTTCATTTTTCTCTTCTCACAGTAAAAAGTGAGAAGCGCGAAATGAGTAGAGAGACGTTTCACTACCCACTTCGCACTACTCACTTTTCACAGTGAGAGGAGCGAGGAGCGCGAAGTGAGTAGTTTGACGTCTCACTAATCACTTTGCGCTTCTCACTTTTTACATCGAGAAGTGATAAATGAGGAAGATGATATTGTTATCAACGCATAAGTTCTTGGTCATCCAAGAGATCCCTGGAATAAGGCCTTTAGATCCACTCGCGTAACCAAAGATCTATCAGTCTGTGTCAAATATGGTACGTGCTCTGTGTGATTCATAGAATAGAAGTTCTTGCTCATCAAAACATATTCCCGAAGTAATATCTTTAGATCTACACACGTAACTAAAGATCTATCTGCCTTTTTCAAATATGGTACATGCTCTTTGTGGCTCATAGAATAGATTGTAATCCCTTCCAGATTATGTTACCTTCTGGATACTGGATTCACCGTAGAGTTGGGCGAGCTTGTCGTTCGTCCTTGGTCGCCACACACCGCTCTCTTGCATACCGCCAAAGATAATTCTAAGCGCCCGTCGCTCAAATATTCTAAGTGCTTGCAAGTCCCCCTCGAGCATGATATGAGATTCATGTTCGTAGAGGACTACCTATTTTGTGCGATGGTGAATCTTTTTAGACCGCAGTTTATTCTGAGGCCCGACTTCCACAGATGAATCGTCTCTGTACATCATGACTTACATTATTATCTGTCTTTAGCAGGGATCCAAAGTAGACGTCTATGGGTACACTGGTTCCCAGGTGGGCTCTATCACGCTTGGCGCCACTAAAATGTGCTTTGTCTTCGATGCATTCATCACCAGTACAACTTTTATCGCTTCGCGTTTCAGGCGTACAGTTCTGCCACCTTTGCAAATGTTCGACCGATGTTCCATATAGTCCGCGAAACAAACAAATTTACTAGATCTGTTGTAGATCGTACTCCGACTGTTACACCTGGCTCTCCGCATGACACTTTCTAGCGCGATGTTGAACATCTGGCACTAAAGACCATCACCTTATAGTCCCGGCGGGATTCGAACGAACCGGAGTGTTCGCCCGAAATCTTCACACAATTTTGCATTGATGTTTTGATCAGTCTAGTAAGCTTCCCAGGTAACATATTCTCGTTTGTTGAGACCTGATATTCATGGCATTTTTAAAGGATTTGCCGTACAGTAAACATCTGGTCCATTGTGGGCGTCAACAAAGCGTGCTTAATAACTTTCCACGAGCTCATTCACTATTGGTGAGAGACGAAGGAAGGTGATCTGGGATATCACTTCGTAAACGGCATTAAGTATGGTGATCGCCCGAAAGTTCTCATACTCTATCTTGTGGGTATATGACCCCAGAAATCCAGATCTTTGGTTACGCTAATAAATCTCAAGGCCTTATTTCAGGAAATTCTTGGATGAGTTTGGGCATAGATCGGAACACATTCCTGGTTTCATAGCACCATATCACTATCCATACTAGCGTACTATGACCTACAAACAACACCTAGCGAACAAATAGGTAGAAGCCCCGTCCATTATAAGTACCCAGTAGGCACCAACATATAAAGTCCCCCAATAGGTTTTTTTACGTCGTTTGTTTGAAATAACGCGGTTCTTTCTTTTCGTCGGTACCGCGTAAAAAAACCGCGCCGAAAAACGGCTTAAAAACATCAGTGTATTTGTATCCAGATATAGGTTGAAAGGATTAAATATTTGATTTATTTCATCAAAGTTGCATGGATCGCATCACTTACCAAGGTGAATCCAGAGCCATGCAATTATTAGAATCTGTGTCAAAAGGTCGAAGGACAAAAGGTCGAAGGGTCAAAAGGTCGAAAGGACAAAAAGACAAGGAATGAGTAGTGAAAAGTGAGTCGCAAGAAAAGACTAATAAGCATAGGTAAATGAGAAGTAAAAAGTGAGAAGTGAGAATTAATAAGTGAGAAATGAGAAGTGAGTAGTGAGAAATGAAAAGTGAAAAGTGAGTAGTGAGAAGTGAATAGTGAGTAGTGAGAAGTGAATAGTGAGTAGTGAGTGAGAAGTGAGAAGTGCGTAGTGAGAAGTGAAAAGTAAAAAGGAAGAAATGAGAAGTAGAAAGTGACAAGTGAGAAATGTGATATAAGGAGAGATAAAAATGAGAAGTGAAAAGGTAGAAAGAAGGAGGGAGGAAAAATATACGGTAAGAAAGAAAAAAGAAGAATGAAGAAGAACAGAAGAAGAGAATAGAACGAAAAAGAAAGAAGAAGGAAGATGGAAGAAGGAAAAAAAGGACGAAAGAAGAAAGAAGAAGGAGAGAAGACACAAGGATGCAAAAAAAGATAGAAGCAAGTAACAGGGTAGGGAAAAATAAAAAAGAAATAAGGAAAAAATGAAGAAATAAGTAAGATAGAATGAAGAAAAAAGGAAAAAAAAAAGAAGAAAGGAAGAAGGAAGGAAAAAGGAAGAAACAAGAAAAAAAAGGGATAAAGAAGGATGAAGAAGAAAATAGGAAGGGAGAAGTTGCAAAGAAGAAAAAAAAGAAAGAAAAAAAGGAAGAAAAATGAAAAAAAGAAGAAAGGAAGGAAAGAAGCATATGAAGTAAGAAGGAAGAAGGAAAAAAAAACAAGAAAGAAAATAGAGGGCAAAAGAAAGACAAAATAATAAAGATGGAAGAAAAAAAGGGTCTTCATTCATTTCGACCTTTCGTCCTTCGACCTTTTGACGCAGTTTTTTTCGACCTTTTGTCCCTTTAACCTTTTGACCCTTCGACCTTTTGTCCTTTCGACCTTTTGACATTCGACCTTTTGTCCTTTGACCTTTTGACCTTCGACCTTTTGTCCTATAACCCAATTATTAACCCCGTCCCACTTTTGCGAATCCCTTCTATGACAACTGTGGAGATGTAAAGTTGTTCTCGGTCTCTAGTAGCAAAAACTGACACATCAATAATCCTTTCTTTTTTAGATGGCCGATTTCACCGATTGGAAATTCCGAATTATTTTCAATAGATATTTTAAAAACTCCTGTGCAAATTCCAATGAACGTCTTATGAATATTTCGAACAATTTGCCTTTGAAATCTTTATTTTCTTCTTGATGTTCACATTTTGAACAATCTCTCCCGGAAAACTTGAAGAATTTTCTATATAAATTTCGAAGAGTACTCAACAGAAACTTTCCTTGGATTTTCCAAACATTTTCCTGCTGAAATTTGGAAAAAAATTTCGTGAAAATTATGAAGAATTTTTCATATAAATTTTAAATAATTTCCCTCGAAAATACCAAACAATTTTTCTTGGAAATTCCAAAGTGCTTTATTGGAAATTCCAAAGAATTCTCAAAACTTCAAAGCAGTTGCCATGGAAAATCCAAAAACAATTTTCAAATTAATATTTTGGAGAAGCTCAGATAGTTTTCAAGAGAAGTTCATCAAATTTTTCCGACGAAATTCAAAAGATTCTCCCGTTGAAGTGTCGAAAGCATCCTGGAAAAATGCAGAAAAATCGTCGTCGCCGGCTAAAATGGCTCAAACGCCGCCGCTGCCGACCAAAATTGTGACAAACGCCGCCGCTGCCGATTTTCGGACCGGCGCACACCTCTGAATCGGCTCTTTTCATGACCACCATTGAAGAGAAGATCTGCGTACCAAATCCATTGAATACAGCTGCGTAGTTCTACGTTATCTTTGAGTGCAACCCCGTTAGGCTGCACCTTCGAGTTTTGGCACTTCTGTTGTAGGGCGCAACCAAAAACACCCAGTTGAAAAATTGATGCTCGCGTTTCTCTCGATTTCCATTGTTAAAATATCAACATTCATAGAAAATCTGTACACAGATTAACAAACTGTTCCGCTGTCACAATTTTCGGTAATCTTTTAATAAATTTAGACGAGTTACTGATATAAAGTGAGGATTGCCTTGAAGCCTGGAGTTTGATTACGGTTTCAGGATTTGAACCTGTGATCATTCTCCAAAAAACGATTTCGTTCTTCATAACGGTTATACTTGGTTATACTTATTAATACTGAAGCCAAAGCCACAAATTTATATTTTTTGTCCACACAGAGGCCCATAGTCCTTCAGCAAGCACACGGTGTGGTGTGTTATATTTCAGATCTAAGCCTCTCGGACAACCGTTGTTGGTAGGCTGATTTTAGTTGGTGTACATTCTCGACTCGTTGGAAAAAGCTTAGCCGCAGTTGCCTAGGTGTACTTTGGCGGCTGCAATCCATCGAAAAAAAATCCGACGTTTTCGCATCAAGCAACAGCGCTGTGGTAAACAAATCCAGTCACCGCGTCGGAAGGCACACATAGCATGAATCCATTTTAACGCAGAGCCTATTAACAATTTTGTACCTCACCGTTTTCCAGCACGTTTCCATTCGAGCTATGCACCAGATCACATGACACTGGACCCCATATGACGGCGGCGAAGGAAAATGAGATTCTGGAATGCCTGGACGAAAAACGCTTGGATATCACGTTGGTACACATCTTCGGCGATGTGGCATGAACATGAGTGATCCGCCAGTGCAATTAGTGCGCGACTTTGGTTCACCAGGAGCTTCACGAGGAGCGAAACCCGTCCTTGGAACATTGGATCGCACAACATGGGAACATTAGTTGGAAAAATTTACTGCTAGCTGGCGTATCAGTAGTAGGGTTACTGCTCCTAGACTTCATCTCATAGCTCCGATATTGGTCTCACGAAAAACAAAGCAATGAAAAGGTATTTGGTTTGTTTATTATTTTTCTGATTTTTTTCAGCAGTAAGCACGCTTAGGTATGCTACTGCAAGAGATACTGCCGCCGTGTTGGTTACGGTTGTTATGACGGCTTCCAGGCTTTTCGCCGTCAACGCGACATTCGTTTAAAGGATGCCGCCACTTTGGCCACCATTTACCTAAAGCAATTTCGTCACTACCTCCAGCCTCAATCGCATGCTGCACTGCTAGCGGGGAACAGATTGCATCATGCGGAAGGATGCTGCAGTGCGAGCGATGCAGATATGGTTTGAAAGGTTTTTAATTATTTTTATCATGTCGAATTGCAAATTTTGTGGGGCACAATTGAATTACTCGAAATATGATTCAAGGTCAACAGCCGAAAATGCCTTTAAAATTACAACAAATAATTTCCGAGCCTGCGGAATTTCTCCCGCAATTTGAAAAGAAATCTTTGGATTTAAGAAACAGAAGGGAACAAATTTTAAAATATAATTTTACACCAGGAATTGTAAACCTTTTATGACCCAATTTTGTCCAACCAATATTAAACAATAAATTTGATGTATTCCGCCTTTTTTGGTTGCATGTAGTGGAATCGGACCTGGGGACCCTACACGTTCATGGGAACTGCATCACTCTGGAAGCTTTGGTGATAAGAATGCATTCTACGTGTAGCTCGAACGTGGGTACGGCAACTGCACAAGCCAAAATCACCATAATGGACGATTCAACTCAGCCCTGATTTTTAGGTGCTGAGTTGGTTGCGTTTAAACTCATGATTGATTTAAATAGGGGGAATGACGGCTTTGGCAGGTTTTGTTCTATTATTGTCAGGGGGTTTTTATGACTGATTATGCTCAAATTTGGCCTAAACATTCTTTGCATATCAAAGTATATTGTGGCCAAATTTCATAAAGTTTGGTCAACAAAAACCCCCTGCCAAAAATATAACAAAACCTGCCAAAGCCGTCTTTGCCCCTAGTTCATAAATTTTGAGATTTAAAGTTTTTCAGATTTGAACGCTCAGGATTGCCAGAAGAAGGAACTAAAACCGACTATTGGAAAGTTAAGCACACACCAACTGACGAACGAGAACGGCCAGAAACTAATTGACATCCCGCCACCAAGAATATGGCTCCTCGCAGCACATACTTCCAACACAGCCTTCCCAGCCAACACACCTCGAGATCTACACTGCAGACAGTATCACAAATTAACCACGTTCTAATAAAAGGGGGGCACTTCTCCGTCGTTTATTGACGGCAGGACCTATCGTGGTGCTAACATCGACTCTGACCACCATATGCCATTAAGCCTAACAAACCATTAAGCCAAAACTCACCCTAACGAATTATGAAAAAATCTGGCCGAAGATCATTTGACCGAAAACGTGTTTTGACCGAAACGGACGTCCATTTGTCTGAGAGTGAATTTCCAGTAATTTATTGTATTCCCGTCATTGATTTGTATTCCCCTAATTTATTAGGGATTTGTCAAAAATTTCCCGGATGAACTTCCAAAAAATGTCTCGGAGAAAATTTCCCAGAATTTCACGGAGGAAGATTCGAAGAATTTTTTGAAAGAAAATCCGATTGATTTCCCGGAGGAAATTCCGAAGAATTTCAGGGGAAATTCCGAAGAATTTCCCGGGGGAAATTCAAAGAATTTCGGAGAAAATTCAAAGAATTTCCGGAGAAAATTCAAAGAATTTTCGGAGGAAATTCAAAGAATTCCCGGAGGAAATTCCAAAGAATTTCTCGGAGGAAATTCAAGAATTCCGGATGAAATTCAAAGAATTTCCCAGAGTAAATTCAAAAATTCCTGGAGGAAATTCCAAAGAATTTCCGGAGGAAATTCCAAAGAATTTCCGGAAGAAACTCCAGAATTTCCCGGAAGAAACTCCAAAGAATTTTTCGAGGAAATTCCAAAGATTTTCCGTAGAAAATTCCGAAGAATTTCGGAGAAAATTTCGAAGAATTTCGGAGGAAATTCGAAGAATTTCGGAGGAAATTCGAAGAATTTCGGAGGAAATTCGAAGAATTTCGGAGGAAATTCGAAGAATTTCGGAGGAAATTCGAAGAATTTCGGAGGAAATTCCGAAGAATTTCGGAGGAAATTCCGAAGAATTTCCCGGAGGAAATTCGAAGAATTTCGGAGGAAATTCGAAGAATTTCGGAGGAAATTCGAAGAATTTCCCGGAGGAAATTCGAAGAATTTCGGAGGAAATTCGAAGAATTTCGGAGGAAATTCGAAGAATTTCGGAGGAAATTCCGAAGAATTTCCGGAGGAAATTCGAAGAATTTCGGAGGAAATTCGAAGAATTTCGGAGGAAATTCGAAGAATTTCGGAGGAAATTCGAAGAATTTCCGGAGGAAATTCGAAGAATTTCACGGAGGAAATTCGAAGAATTTCCCGGAGGAAATTCGAAGAATTTCGGAGGAAATTCGAAGAATTTCCTTAGGAAATTCGAAGAATTTCCCGGAGGAAATTCGAAGAATTTCGGAGGAAATTCCGAAGAATTTCGGAGGAAATTCCAAAGAATTTCGGAGGAAATTCGAAGAAATTTCCCGGAGGAAATTCGAAGAAATTTCCCGGAGGAAATTCGAAGAAATTTCCCGGAGGAAATTCGAAGAAATTTCCCGGAGGAAATTCGAAGAAATTTCCCGGAGGAAATTCGAAGAATTTCCGGAGGAAATTCCGAAGAATTTCGGAGGAAATTCGAAGAATTTCGGAGGAAATTCGAAGAATTTCGGAGGAAATTCGAAGAATTTCCGGAGGAAATTCGAAGAATTTCGGAGGAAATTCGAAGAATTTCCCGGAGGAAATTCGAAGAATTTCGGAGGAAATTCGAAGAATTTCGGAGGAAATTCGAAGAATTTCGGAGGAAATTCGAAGAATTTCGGAGGAAATTCGAAGAATTTCGGAGGAAATTCGAAGAATTTCCCGGAGGAAATTCGAAGAATTTCGGAGGAAATTCGAAGAATTTCGGAGGAAATTCGAAGAATTTCGGAGGAAATTCGAAGAATTTCGGAGGAAATTCGAAGAATTTCGGAGGAAATTCGAAGAATTTCCTGGAGGAAATTCTGAAGAATTTCCGGAGGAAATTCTGAAGAATTTCCGGAGGAAATTCAAAGAATTTCCGGAGGAAATTCAAAGAATTTCGGAGGAAATTCAAGAATTTCCGGAGGAAATTCAAAGAATTTCGGAGGAAATTCAAAGAATTTCCCGGAGGAAATTCCAAAGAATTTCGGAGGAAATTCAAAGAATTTCCCGGAGGAAATTCAAAGAATTTCGGAGGAAATTCAAAGAATTTCGGAGGAAATTCAAAGAATTTCGGAGGAAATTCGAAGAATTTCGGAGGAAATTCGAAGAATTTCGGAGGAAATTCGAAGAATTTCGGAGGAAATTCGAAGAATTTCGGAGGAAATTCGAAGAATTTCGGAGGAAATTCGAAGAATTTCGGAGGAAATTCGAAGAATTTCGGAGAAATTCGAAGAATTTCGGAGGAAATTCGAAGAATTTCGGAGGAAATTCGAAGAATTTCGGAGGAAATTCGAAGAATTTCGGAGGAAATTCCGAAGAATTTCGGAGGAAATTCGAAGAATTTCGGAGGAAATTCGAAGAATTTCCGGAGGAAATTCGAAGAATTTCGGAGGAAATTCCGAAGAATTTCGGAGGAAATTCGAAGAATTTCGGAGGAAATTCGAAGAATTTCGGAGGAAATTCGAAGAATTTCGGAGGAAATTCCGAAGAATTTCCGGAGGAAATTCGAAGAATTTCGGAGGAAATTCGAAGAATTTCGGAGGAAATTCGAAGAATTTCCCGGAGGAAATTCGAAGAATTTCGGAGGAAATTCGAAAGAATTTCGGAGGAAATTCGAAGAATTTCCGGAGGAAATTCGAAGAATTTCGGAGGAAATTCGAAGAATTTCCGGAGGAAATTCGAAGAATTTCGGAGGAAATTCCGAAGGATTTCCTGGAGGAAATTCTGAAGAATTTCGGAGGAAATTCTGAAGAATTTCGGAGGAAATTCAAAGAATTTCGGAGGAAATTCAAAGAATTTCGGAGGAAATTCAAAGAATTTCGGAGGAAATTCAAAGAATTTCCGGAGGAAATTCGAAGAATTTCGGAGGAAATTCGAAGAATTTCGGAGGAAATTCGAAGAATTTCGGAGGAAATTCGAAGAATTTCCTGGAGGAAATTCGAAAAATTTCCTGGAGCAAATTCGAAGAATTTCCGGAGAAAATTCCGAAGAATTTCCTGGAGGAAATTCCGAAGAATTTCCTGGAGGGAATTCCAAAAAAATTCCCGGAGGAAATTCCAAAGAAGGAGGAAGATCCAAAGAATTTCCCGAAGGAAATTCCAAAGAATTTCCCGGAGGAAATTGCAAAGAATTTCCGGAGAAAATTGCAAAGAATTTCCCGGAGGAAATTGCAAAGAATTTCGGAGGAAATTGCAAAGAATTTCGGAGGAAATTCGAAGAATTTCCGGATGAAATTCGAAGAATTTCCCGGAGGAAATTCGAAGAATTTCGGAGGAAATTCGAAGAATTTCGGAGGAAATTCGAAGAATTTCGGAGGAAATTCAGAAGAATTTCGGAGGAAATTCCGAAGAATTTCGGAGGAAATTCGAAGAATTTCGGAGGAAATTCCGAAGAATTTCCCGGAGGAAAATTCTCCCTGTTGGCACTCCCCATCAAACCATTCTTTCCGTTGGTTTTCGTGTGTGGTACCAAGTACCTCTGTGGATGTTGTTTTGATCGCCTCTTGGACTTAGTGCCACAGAGTGCGTTTAGATCTTTCCAGTTAAGTGTCCTTCGATTTTTTCGTCAAGCTTTTGAGCGAGTGGCTCCACAACGCCCCCGCCCGACGGTCGCTGTATGGTCAGCCGCATGGTTCTCTCATGCTTAGAACCGGTTGTGCTGGACAGCCTTGCGTGAATCTTACATATCATAGATAGTGGTCAGAGTCGATATTTGGGCACCTCACACCTATGCCATCTCAGGAATGCCACCAAAACATGATCGATTTGAGAGCACGTATCGCCATTTCGGTGTCTTCAGGTGTGCTTTTGAATATTTTTGCGTGCAAAATAGGGGCTACATAGATAGCCATTTCTCTGGATACATCAGGCCGTTGTCATTGAACTTCTGAATAATTAAATTAAACTAAAATCCTACGAGATTTACAAAAAAACAAGGTTCGATCCATGTATTGTCTTATCGGGGATGTTCATCCAGCAGATGACGTTATAAGCTAAATAAACCTGTCAACGCTTTCAGAGAAGGTCGAAAATGATGTGGAACCAAGTTTGGCCAATATGGTCATCATTTCGCTGCCGTACCTCTATTATTGCCGTCCTCCGCAGGTCCGAGCGATAAAGAAATATGATTGATTTTTCATACACAGTTGTGAAGTTAAACATATGCGAGTCCTAAATGATATGATAAGTGGTAAAATTGATTTGTACAATCTCTTGGTGTGTGATTCATTATGATTAAGCTACAGTAGTTGCAGCTGGTAAGGATCAAGGGCAAAAACCTTCTAATTTCATGAATCAATTAGTTACTCCAACTCTAATCATCGCACCTGTTCTCTCCCACCACCATGGACTCACCCACATTCCTGCATAACGACCTTTTGTTGGCACCGGTTCAGGGCCACCGATTTGTGGCTTTCCACGCTAGTCATAATTAGAGTCTCCAGAGAGAGAGAGGGAGAAACGCAATCGTTCGATTGTCAATTAAGCCCCAACGGCAGGAGGTAGGCAATTTCGCAATGGTGTCGCCGGCAATCGATTCACCAATGCCACCTCGGAGAACGTGATTTCCTTGGCCGCCTCAATGTTTTCAGCCAAAGTCGGCACCACACCGTACCAGAGAAGAATAAATACAATAAATCCTTTGTTGGTTACGGTGTGGCCGCAGAGTGACCACAACGAAGCTAGAGCAAACCTACTGGCAAAGGAATATTTTTTTCTATTATTATTGAATCGCCGCCGCAAATCTGTATCGATAGATAGCAGTCGGGTAGACCGCACTTCGGAGACGGAGACCGCCAGCGAGCTTATATCTCAATTTGTGTGCATGAATCAGGCCCAGATAGTTTGCGGCCATGTGGTGATCGAAGCGTGAACCAACTTCAATCGGAGTCTCAAGACAATTAATAATACACACTGCCGTCCTGTGCGGTGGTTCCCTCCGTTCCACCCACAGTGCGTCAATGTAAATGGATCGATCCAGTTTGCGCTCTCTGCAGCTGCTGAATGCAATCAAGTATGAAAATATAATATGCCAAGTGTGTCCAATCGCCATAAAAGCTCTGGGAATCAAAACTCTGGCCGTACGCAATTGTGTAACGCCATCGCTGTTGCTGTTGTGCAGAATATATAGAAAAAAATACCAACTAAACTGATGTGATTAATCAACCTGCTAAATATCGGAATGGCATTAATGTTTCAGATCGTTAGAAGTGACTTGTTTGCTTGAGTTTATATGTCAGTCATGGCGCTAGAGTCACACCCAGGCGTAAAGCGTCTTAATTTTCAGGTTTTCGAGAGGATAAGAATCTTAACAATACGTCTAAACATTTGTCCAGCTTGTTTAACGATTTTTACCCAATATCTAAAAGATTCCGAGATTTCCGACAGTCTGATTAATATATTTTTTGTTAGACCCCACACGTTTTTCATTCAACAACACTGTAGCTGACACCAATCCGTCATTGTTTCAAATTTAAAATCCGAACCGACACTGGTTCGCCCATCTCTAGAATACTGTAAGCTACTAGATTTTCCACCCTTTAAATAGAACGGAGCTCAACTATATGCTGTTTCATAAAGCGACATTCAATCAAACGGCGCGTCTTCGAACAAATATTCCTCAACGAAAGTTAATGAAATTAAAAGTGAATCAGTGAAGAGCTTTCTTCCACACCCTATTTGAAATGACTAATCAAATCATATAAACTTCGGATGAATGGCTTTGTATTTAAATTCCATGACCTTCTTGCCGGATTATGCCACCTACCTTTGCTATGATGTAACAAACCTAATGGCCCCGATTTAAACATCACTGTGCGAACACTTCAAATGCTCCAGTACTGACTATTATAGTCCTACATCCATTCAGAAAACCTACAAAAAAAAATCCTCGCACAACGCACCGAACAACTGAAGTGAGAGGCAGTGATCTGAAAAAAATATATATTACCGCAAACCTAAAGCCGCGGTCATCGAAATTGGCTACGCAGCTTAAGTTTAAACCCGAAAATCATGTAGGAATCAGCATAGGTTCAGACGTGTGGACGATCGAAGCCCCACACACCGACCGGCAGGCAAACAGACAGGCATTAGTCGCTTGCACCGGCAGAGACCGCCAAACCGACCAATATGGGATGACTTTGTGTCAGCGCGCTTAATTGTTCGTCGCTCTGCGGAGGCTCAATGATAAATGTTCGAAATTAATTATGTAAATTGAAATGGAACCGATTCTGCATGAGACGGAATGAGGTGGCCACTGCCGTTGTCCGAACTTGTTTGAAGTGGTAAAGTCCTTTCAATAGATGGACTTTTTTTTGAGAATTTTATTTTTAGCAGTCGCATTTAAAACGACCGAAAAAGCGTTTTTCTGTGTTACTATCTTTAGGCTATTTTTAAACACGATAACATTTGAAATATTGTTCTAATCTCTAATGCCGAAGGCAAATGAAATGAATGTGTTGCGCGAAATGTGATGAATAGAGCGTAAATGGTATGAAATTCGGTTAGTGAGTGACGGTATCTAATAATAAAGTACTGTGCAAGGAAAAGTCAAATGATACACTAATAAGCCGCTGAGACTAATTAGAAGTTCCTATAAAGCGATGTCTATGAAAAAAATCAGTGTAAAAAGCATTGTTTTAATCAATTATGTTGAATTTCCATAAACCTTAGAGAATTTTCCAATAACCAAGAAAAAAGGGTATCTAACACATGCGTAGAATTGCATTGTTTTATCGATATTATTCGCAGCAAGCAGTTTTACCTGAATGGCCCCTAAGCTGATCTGACCAATTTTCAATAGGAAACAATGGAGAGGGGGTAAGATTCTGCATCGAATCCAACCTGTTGCGAGAGGATCGGTTAAGGATAAGTGAAAGAAAAATGAGCTAGAATTTTTACGAGACTTTAGTATGAAAAATTCTGTTTTGGCCACAGCTTCAAAGCTCATAGCCGATCCGACAAATTTTCAATAGGAAACAATGAATGGAAAGATTTTGCGTCGAATGCAAGATAAGTGCATGAAAAATAAGCTAGACTTCTTACGAAATTTCAATTTGAAAATTGCATTTTGGCCATAACTTCCGATCCGACCAACTTTCAATAGGAATAAGATTTGCACCTCCGGAGAGAAACAAACTCCCCTTCGCGGGGTTCATTATCCGTTCTTCCCTAAGGTTGCTTGTATTCCGGCCAGCACCACGATAGGAGCTGGGGGTCTATTTTATTCCTTCAGGTTCGTGAAGTACCGATGGTACGCTTTACCCAGCATTTGCTGTGCCTAATTGTCCTATAAATTGTTTATTCAGCTATCTATTGTCTATAACGTCGTTGAATTTTTGTTGAATCTTTTTGAAATTTAAACGGTGTGGTAGTTGCTTGACCATCGAGCATGACAGCATTACGCCTCCTCTGCTCTTATTCGAAATATTTACAATAGGACGTCTGTTTTTATGTACTTGCTGCCCATAAGCGTCTTTCTTGTATTTATTTGCATTGCATTTGCATTTCGTGTTTAGTGTGCGGTCGGATAGTAAATCGGCAGAGACTCCCCCTCAGATTTTTCGCAGGATTCGAGAATGTAGTTCTGTGTTGATTACGGGATTGGTCGTATTTCGATTAATGGTCGCGCGATCCGAGATATTTTGTTTTGCTCCGTACTGTGCGAAGAGCTAACAAATAGATGCACGTTTTTATGTGCATTTCATAAAATCCACTTTCATATATCGAATCACTCACCAAAGTGAATCCAGATAAAATATCCTATACATCTAACACAATACCGTATCACAAGACAATCGTCTAGATCAGCGGTTCTCAACCTTTTTCTTGGGAGGTACCCCTTCGAACTTTTGCATTAATTGAGGTACCCCCTCTCGGGTACTTTGGGTACGGGTAGGCTTCCAATCCTTATAAAAAAAAATCCGGGCGCTTTGAAGGGAGGCTTCCGAGCCTCTTGAAAGGAGCTTTTAAATCCTTTCAAAGTAGGCTTCTGTGTTTCTTGATAAGAGGCTTCCGAGCCTCTTGATAGTAGTTTCCGAGCCACTTAAAAAGAAGCTCCCTTTGCATCTTGAAAGGACGCTTTTGATCCTCTTGAAAGTATGTTTCCAAGCCTCTTGAAAGAAGAATTCCGAGATTCTTGAAAGGAGGCTTCCGAGCCTCTTGAAAGGACGCTTTTGATCCTCTTGAAAGTATGTTTCCAAGCCTCTTGGAAGAAGAATTTCGAGATTATTGAAAGGAGGCTTCCCTGCTTCTTGAAAGAAGGCTTCCGAGCCTCTTGAAAAGGGCTTCCAGGCCTCTTGAAAGGAGGCTTGAGCCTCTTGAAAGGAGGCTTCCGGGCCTCTTGAAAGGAGGCTTCCAGGCCTCTTGAAGGAGGCTTCCGGGCCTCTTGAAGGAGGCTTCCAGGCCTCTTGAAGGAGGCTTCCAGGCCTCTTGAAGGAGGCTGAGCCTCTTGAAGGAGGCTTCCAGGCCTCTTGAAGGAGGCTTCCAGGCCTCTTGAAAGGAGGCTTCCGGGCCTCTTGAAGGAGGCTTCCAGGCCTCTTGAAGGAGGCTTCCAGGCCTCTTGAAGGAGGCTGGGCCTCTTGAAGGAGGCTTCCAGGCCTCTTGAAGGAGGCTTCCAGGCCTCTTGAAGGAGGCTTCCAGGCCTCTTGAAGGAGGCTTCCAGGCCTCTTGAAGGAGGCTGGAGCCTCTTGAAGGAGGCTTCCAGGCCTCTTGAAGGAGGCTTCCAGGCCCTCTTGAAGGAGGCTTCCGGGCCTCTTGAGAGGAGGCTTCCGGGCCCTCTTGAAGGGGAGGCTTCCGAGCCTCTTGAGGAGGCTTCCAGGCCTCTTGAAAGGAGGCACCTGGGCCTCTTGAAGGAGGCTTCCAGGCCCTCTTGAAGGAGGCTGAGGCCTCTTGAAGGAGGCTGGGGCCTCTTGAAAGGAGGCTTCCAGGCCTCTTGAAGGAGGCTTCCGAGGCCTCTTGAAGGCTTCCCGGAGCCTCTTGAAGGAGGCTTCCAGGCCTCTTGAAGGAGGCTTCCGGGCCTCTTGAAGGAGGCTTCCAGGCCTCTTGAAGGAGGCTTCCAGGCCTCTTGAAGGAGGCTTCCGAGGCCTCTTGAAGGAGGCTTCCAGGCCTCTTGAAGGAGGCTGAGCCTCTTGAAGGAGGCTTCCGGGCCTCTTGAAAGGAGGCTTCCAGGCCTCTTGAAGGAGGCTTCCAGGCCTCTTGAAGAGGCTTCCGGGCCTCTTGAAGGAGGCTTCCAGGCCTCTTGAAGAGGGGAGGCTTCCGAGGCCTCTTGAAGGAGGCTGGGCCTCTTGAAGGAGGCTGGGCCTCTTGAAGGGAGGCTTCCGGGCCTCTTGAAGGAGGAGGCCTGGGCCTCTTGAAGGAGGCTTCCAGGCCTCTTGAAGGAGGCTTCCGAGGCCTCTTGAAGGAGGCTTCCAGGCCTCTTGAAGGAGGCTGGGCCTCTTGAAGGAGGCTGGGCCTCTTGAAGGAGGCTGGGGCCTCTTGAAGGGCTTCCAGGCCTCTTGAAGGAGGCTGGGCCTCTTGAAGGAGGCTTCCAGGCCTCTTGAAGGGCTTCCAGGCCTCTTGAAGGAGGCTGGAGCCTCTTGAAGGAGGCTTCCGGGCCTCTTGAAGGAGGCTTCCAGGCCTCTTGAAGGAGGCTGGGCCTCTTGAAGGAGGCTTCCAGGCCTCTTGAAGGAGGCTTCCAGGCCTCTTGAAGGAGGCTGAGCCTCTTGAAGGAGGCTTCAGGCCTCTTGAAGGAGGCTTCCAGGCCTCTTGAAGGAGCTGGGCCTCTTGAAGGAGGCTGGGCCTCTTGAAGGAGGCTGAGCCTCTTGAAGGAGGCTGGGCCTCTTGAAGGAGGCTGGGGCCTCTTGAAGGAGCTGGGCCTCTTGAAGGGGCTGGGGGCCTCTTGAAGGGCTTCCAGGGCCTCTTGAAGGGAGGCCTCTTGAAGGGGCCTCTTGAAGGAGGCTGGGGCCTCTTGAAGGAGGCTGGGGCCTCTTGAAGGAGGCTGAGGCCTCTTGAAGGAGGCTTCCAGGCCTCTTGAAGGGAGGCTTCCGAGCCTCTTGAAGGAGGCTTGGGCCTCTTGAAGGAGGCTTCCAGGCCTCTTGAAGGAGGCTTCCAGGCCTCTTGAAAGGAGGCTTCCGGGCCTCTTGAAGGAGGCGAGCTTGAAGGAGGCTGAGGCCTCTTGAAGGAGGCTTCCAGGCCTCTTGAAGGAGGCTTCCAGGCCTCTTGAAGGAGGCTTCCAGGCCTCTTGAAGGAGGCTGGGCCTCTTGAAGGGGGCTTCCGGGCCTCTTGAAGGAGGCTTCCAGGCCTCTTGAAGGAGGCTGAGGCCTCTTGAGGGAGGCTTCCGGGCCTCTTGAGGAGGCTGGGCCTCTTGAAGGGAGCTGGGCCTCTTGAGGAGGCTTCAGGCCTCTTGAAGGAGGCTGGGGCCTCTTGAGAGGAGCTGGGCCTCTTGAGGCTGAGGCCTCTTGAAGGAGGCTTCCAGGCCTCTTGAAGGAGGCTTCCAGGCCTCTTGAAAGGAGGCTTCCAGGCCTCTTGAAGGAGGCTTCCGGGCCCTCTTGAAGGAGGCCGGGCCTCTTGAAGGGCTGAGCCTCTTGAAGGAGGCTGAGCCTCTTGAAGAGGCTTCCAGGCCTCTTGAAGGGCTTCCAGGCCTCTTGAAGGGCTTCCAGGCCTCTTGAAGGAGGCTTCCAGGCCTCTTGAAGGAGGCTTCCGGGCCTCTTGAGGGAGGCTTCCAGGCCTCTTGAAAGGAGGCTGGGGCCTCTTGAAGGAGGAGCCTCTTGAAGGAGGCTCCGGGCCTCTTGAAGGAGGCTTCCAGGCCTCTTGAAGGGAGGCTGAGCTCTTGAAGGGCTCCCAGGCCTCTTGAAGGAGGCAGACCTCTTGAAGGAGGCTTCCAGGCCTCTTGAAATGGGCCTTCAGGCCTCTTGAAGGAGGCTTGGGCCTCTTGAAGGAGGCTGGGGCCTCTTGAAGGGAGGCTTCCGGGCCTCTTGAAGGAGGCTGGGCCTCTTGAGAGGCTGAGCCTCTTGAAGGAGGCTTCCAGGCCTCTTGAAGGAGGCTGAGCCCTCTTGAAGGAGGCCAGGCCTCTTGAAGGAGGCTTCCGAGCCTCTTGAAGGGAGGCTGGGCCTCTTGAAGGAGGCTTCCGAGCCTCTTGAAGGAGGCTGAGCCTCTTGAGAGGAGGCTTCCAGGCCTCTTGAAGGAGGCTTCGAGGCCTCTTGAAAGGAGGCTTCCAGAGCCTCTTGGTAGGAGGCTTCAGAGCATATTTTTAACATATTATTCATCCTTTTGTTTCGAACAGGTACGTAGACTGCATTAAAGATTTTTTAAAATTTGTTCATTCGACGTTTTGTTCGTTTGATCATTTGTTCCGCAGCCCTTCATACATTGTGCTGGTTGTGGAAGACAGGTTTCAATTGGCTTTGATTCATTGATCGCTTTCCATATTATTATTTATTTATTCAGACTAAGGCCGAAGTGGCCTGTGCGGTATATAAGAGTCTTCTCCATTCGGCTCAGTCCATGGCTACACGTTGCCAACTACACGCAGTCTACGGATGGTCCGCAAGTCATCTTCCACCTGGTCGATCCACCTTGCCCGCTGCGCACCTCGCCTTCTTGTGCCCGTCGGA
The DNA here is from genome assembly GCF_024139115.2 of Armigeres subalbatus. NCBI lineage: Eukaryota > Metazoa > Arthropoda > Insecta > Diptera > Culicidae > Armigeres > Armigeres subalbatus. Next base: position 229,801,395 of record NC_085141.1, on the reverse strand, counting down.
TTGTTGTCGAGAACCATCTTCACCGAGTTACTGTCCGACATTCTGGCTAAGTGCCCGGCCACTGCATTCGTCCGATTTCCGCGGTGTGAACGATGGATGGTTCTCCCAACAGCTGATGCTATTCGTGGTTCCTTCGCCTCCTCCACGTACCGTCAGCCATCTGCACCCCCCCATCGACGGTACGCAGCACTTTCCTTTCGAAAACTCCAAGTGCGCGTTGGTCCTCCACGAAGCATCGTCCAGGTCTCGTGTCCGTAGAGGACTACCGGTCTAATTAGCGTTTTGTAGATTGTCGGATTTGGTACGGCGGCGAACTCTATTCGATCGGAGCGTCTTGCAGAGTCAAAGTACGTACGATTTCCAGCCACTATGCGTCTCCGAATTTCTCTGCTGGTGTCATTTTCGGCAGTCATCAGTGAGCCCAAGCACACAAATTCTTCTACCACCTCGATTTCGTCACCACCGATGCAAACTCGCGGTGGGTGGCTCACATTGTCTTCTCTTGAACCTCTTCCCTATCATGTGCTTCGTCTTCGACGTGTTGATGACTAGTCCGATCCAGCTTAGCTTCCCTCTTCAGTCTGATGTAGGCTTCCTCCATCCTCTCAAAGTTACGTGCCATAATATCTATGTCGTCAGCGAAACCAAATAGCTGGACGGACTTATTGAAAATTGTACCACTCGTGTTAATCCCTGCTCTTCGTATTACACCTTCCAAAGCGATGTTGAATAGCAAACACGAAAGACCCTCACCTTGCCGTAACCCTCTGCGGGTTTCGAAAAGACTCGAGAATGCCCCTGAAACTCGAACTACGCACATCACCCGATTCATCGTCGCTTTGATCAACCGTGTCAGTTTATCCGGAAAACCGTGTTCGTGCATTAGCTGCCATAGCTGGTCCCGATCGATTGTATCATATGCGGCTTTGAAGTCGATGAATAGATGATGTGTGGGCACGTTGTATTCGCGGCATTTCTGCAGTACTTGGCGAATGGCAAACACCTGGTCCGTGGTGGAGCGTTCGCCCATAAAACCCGCCTGGTACTGCCCACGAGCTCCCTTTGCAGTTGGTGCTGATCGACGGCATAAGATTTAGGAGAGTATCTTGTAGGCGGCGTTCAGCAATGTGATTGCGCAGTAGTTGCTACAATCCAGCTTATCGCCCTTTTTGTAGATGGGACACGACACCTTCCATCCACTCCTGCGGCAAAACTTCCTCCTCCCAAATCTTGGTAATGACCCAGTGCAGCGCTCTAGCCAGTGCCTCACCACCGTGTTTAAATAGCTCTCCTGGTAGTTGGTCAACCCCAGGGGCTTTGTTGTTCTTGAGCCGGCCAATCTCCTCCTGGATTTCCTGGAGATCCGGAGCCGGTAGCATTCCATATTATGTAAAATACAAATTTTTGAAATAAAGAATACACAATTAATATTAATGACTTAATGACTTAATGACTTTATTAATGACTTTCGATTGGAATTGTAATACGTCCGCCATTGCGCATTTTGTCCAAGAATTACCCTATGGCCAGCGAAGGCACCCCCAGGGGTACATGTACCCCAGGTTGAGAACCGCTGGTCTAGATACAGAGGTGTTCTCGGGCTCAAGTCGAGAGTCGAACTAACATTTTTTCCTTTCCTATATGACCGTATTGTGTTATTGACTTAAAATACGTGAGCTTCTGAAACGTGTATATTGAGAATGGTTCTCTCACGTGGTTCTCTGTGAAATTTCACAAGGTCCAGTCAATCACGGAGTAGCAACTACGATTTGTACGGTCATAATGCTCATGCTCGTGCACATGCTAAGAAGTGAATAGTGAAAAGTTAGAGCTAAGAAGTGAGTAATGAGACGTTCACTGAGAAGTGGAAGTAGGTACTGAGTAGTGAGATGTGTGCAGTAACAAGTGAGAAGTGAGCAGAGGGAAGTGAAAAATGAGAAGTAAGAAGTGAGAAGTTAGAAGTAGGGAAATAGTGAGTAAACGTAGGAACTAGGGGAAACAGAGGCAGAGAGTTGATAAATAATAGTGAGAATAGTGAGATACAAAGGAGAAAAAAGGAGGAAGATAAGCAGAAAAAAGAGAAAGAAAAAAAGGAGAAGAGAGAAGCAGAAAGGAAATTGTTGATTCAGTGTTATCTGTTTAGATGTTAACTAAATAAATGAAGAAGCAGGAAGAGGAAAATAAATAAAGTGAAGAGATAAAATAGGAAAGAAGGAAGAAGGAAGAATAAAGATAGAAGAAAGAAGAAGGAGGGAGAAAGAAAGAAGGAATGATAAAGAAGAAGGAAGAAGGCAAAAGGAAGAATTGAGGATGAACAAGAAATAACGAATAAGGAATAACTTCACAATTTTCAATTCTTAAATCTTTTGTTACAATACTCACTTCTCAAGACCTACTTCTTACTGCTCACCTCTCTCTTATTACTTCTTACTTAATCACTCCTCATTTCTCACTTTTCACGTTTCACGTCTCACGACTTACTTATCACTTCTCTGTTTTCATTTCTTATTTCTCATTCCTCACTTTTCATCTCACTTTAATTTCTCTCTTCAACTTCTCACCTCCCATTTCTCATTTCTTCCTTCTTACTTATAACTTTTCACTTCTCATTCCTTACCTCCCTTTTTCTCATTTCTTCGCTTTGGGTTGCTCACTTCTCTTCAATAACTTCTCGCTTATCACTTTTCACGCCTCACTTCTCATTTCAATTTCTATCACTTTTTACACCTCACTTCTCACTTTTCACTTCTCTCGTCTCACTTATCACTCATCACTTCGAACTTCCTTCTGATATCTCGCTCTTCACTTCTCACTTCTCATCCTCATTTTCTCTCTCAATTCTCAGTTTCGCCATCGGGGGTGACAATGGGTCCGGGTGAGAATGGGTAATCGCTCTCACCGGCACCTGGAGGTCGTAGAGCAAAATCGTTCAAAAAGGTCTCTTATATTTTAGTCTACTTGCCCTCAGATACATTCAATCCGTTCTACAAGCATTCTAAGTAGTTGAAACAGTGACCCATTCTCACCCACATTTGACCCATTGTCACCCCGACTACGGTTCTCACTTTTTTCGTCTGTCTTATTACTTTCCACTTCTCACTTTTTACTTCTGGTGGGAATTCTCATCGATTTGTTTTCGGCCACAGCGATTACTGCCTGTTAGAATATAAATGACTAGAAGATTTGTTCGCAGAAGATGGTCGAAGGCCAGTAAATCTACCGAAACGTCCGGACAGTCTGGCAAAGTTTTGTTTTGTCATTTTTCGCCGAAAACAAATCGATGCGAATCCACCACAATTCCGCAACGATTTATCCATTATAAACACTTTCCACTTCTTAATTTTATTTTTTTTTTTAACTTCTCACTCCTCTATTCTAACTTTTCTTCTCATATTTCTTATTTTTCGTTTCCCATTTCTCATTTTCCCAACTTCTCATTTTGTCACTTCTCGCTTCTCATTTTTCACTACTTGTAACCCAAGCAACCAAAAGTTCAGATTTTACTTAAATTTGTTCCCAACCGAACCAATTGGTTCACTTTTGGTTCACATTGAGTTGCAAGCACCTTAACGGAACTTCAAAGTTCACTTTTGCGCTCCCACCATACAAAAACATACTTAAAATGCGTGCTGATTAAGCCAAAATATCCCCTCTTATCTGAACTTTTGGTTGCTTGGGAATTTAACACATTTTCGGCCAAATGGCGCTCGATAAAACGGCATTCGGCCAAAGGGCCCAGCATCAAACTTAAACTTATCACTCGTTCAAAAAAGTAAACCAACCAAAAAAGAAAATTTTCCACTGTTATAGTGAACGAATCTAATTCATTTGATTGAAAATTGATTTGAAGTGAGTTCTAAAAGTAAAAGTCCATGTGGACATTTGTCATACCACTACCACCTCCCCATGGACAAGCTTGAGCATCACTGCATTCCGTCCATCCCACAAAGTTTTCCACATGTTCTATGGCGGCCTCAAAGCACGAGAAATTGGTGACCATCGCGAAAACCTTTTTTCGGGTAAAGTAGTTTTTTAGATGTTTTTTTGGTACTTTGCGATTTACTCTGATTCTTAGGGGATTTTGATTTATATGGTGAATAACCACCGTATAGAGGCTTAGATATAAAATCTGGTTGTGAAACAAATCCTAAATCCTAGTATTTTTGTTGGTTGAAGCAAGAATCCAATGAGCAACCTAATTTGCGACCCAAATCGAAAGACGTCCTACCTATTTGCGTCCCCGGAATTTTTCATTTCAGTGACATTCTAATCAAAGAAATCAATTTTGTTGTGTGTCATCGGCAATTATTGGTTGAAGACGATGACGACGTCTTTCTGGATCTTCGATTTTAGATTTTTGAGAATGCTCCAGCTTTTACACATTTTCTGATATCCCTTTTTCGGAGGTGACTCAGTTACATCCGATTCAGATAATTGTCATGGCCGGATCTTTCCAAAACATTGTCATATCACAGTCGTGGTTGTGCTTTAAATTTCTTATATTTCTTGCTTAACTTTTAAAAAGGACTCAAGTAACATTTTTTTCATGAATTAATTTGAGTACTGCAATCAAAAGCTTTCATGTTTTTTTTTGTTGATTGCGCTATTCAAATTAATTCATGAAAAAAATGTTACTTAGGTGCTTTTGAAAAGTTAAACGAGATTTCCATTAAGGATTGTTCCGTTTATCAAGAGGTCGCTGCACATTGTCGATATTATTTTAACCATTATTCTAATTGGAAATCAAATTCGATATTTTTGAACGGCAGCAATTAATATTGCATTAATGATTGTACAAACTTCAAAATTGATTAAAATGATGGGACAACCATTACCATTTAAAGGGTTTTTATAACCTTTCTAATTGGATTTTTGATACGTTTTATAAAGCACGAGAAACGAATTATTACCGCTAGATTGATCAAACCAGATTTTTGTGTGATAATTGTATCATCTGTTATTATAGAAATAAAATTATTATCGATACGATCCTTGTTGTAAAAAATGACGAATTTTATAGCAATTTCAATTTATTTGGATTTCAACAGCTTCTCACATTTAGATTCCGTTTAGAATTTGAAAAATACCTTCAATAACATGATCAGTCCCTATTCCAACCATTCTCCAAGTTTAGTAGATCTTCTGCGCAATTTTCACTTTTTCCTCTGGCTATTTCGATCTTTATTTTTGTTGGTATACTCGACTGTGTCTAGAACTCTATCAGAACGATGATTTTATGTTCGTCCCTTCAATGTTTTAGGAATTATTTTTTGCACTTTCACTAATTCGGAGTACACTGGATTCTGTTTTTACACAATTTACACTTTCTCAATTTTGCACCCATTCTAAATGCTTGACGCATATTAATTACCATGTGATTTTTCTTTGAATTATTTAGACGATTGCCAATGAAGGGTGAGTACTTGCATATCGATCCATACACAAAATACCTTATCCAAGTCTTGATAATGACTTGGCAGGGTCTTGATAATGACTCCAAATTGACATAAGAGCCCTTTTGAAGATGAAGTCATGCAATGCGTCCAAAACATCGACAATACTCCCTGTAAGGTCCGTGAAGAGCAAAAAATTGCTGCAAATCAATTCGCCGGTTCTTCAAAGGGTTTATAAAACATGAAAGCCCCTGGATTCGACGGTACATTCAATTTAGTCCTCAATAAGCTATCCGACAAAGTTCCCCTCTCTGCTGACCAAGCATATTCAACCTGGTTGTCTTGAACTCAACTACTTCGCCCTGGTTGCTGGAAGTTGGCGAAGATGAGTCCCTCAATCCTTATGCCTGGTAAGGTCTATTGCCTTTGTTGAGTAAATTATTTGAACGGCTTTTTAAATTCGACATGTAAATTCCAACGCATTACTGCTCCCATAACAGTTCGTTTTTAGGCAGGGACATTCCATCGTACAACAACTTAAAAGTGTAGAAACAAATCAGTATCTAAAACTACTGCAATGGTCCTTCTGGACGTAAAAAAAGACTTCGATAACGTTTGGCATGAAGGTCTCATTTACAAACTAGACAGGTTCAACACTCCACTATATTTGACGAAAATTATTAAATATTATCTCCAGAATAGAGCATTTAAACTATCGCTATGATGATCGCTTTCCGATAGTTACTCAATACCACCAGGGGTTCCTCAAGGTAACCTGCTTGGGCCCATTCTATATAGCATTTTTACGTCCGACCCCCCCTGCTCTACCTGACGAGTGCGTTCTGGCGCTCTTTGCGGATGATACATCCATAGCGGTGAAAGGAAGGAAGCCTAGAGAACTTACAAATAAACTTCAAAGAAGCTTGGGCGTTCTTATCAGGTACATGACTGACTGGAAAATTAAAATCAACTCAGCGAAAATGCTAGCTATAATGTTTTTACATAGGCAGTCCTACAAACTAAAACCACCAGAAAATTGTAAGATCACTGTAGGAAATAATGCCATCAACTGGTCAGCCGAGGTCACTCTGCTAGGGGTTATATACTCGATTCTAAATTACTTTGCAGATCACACACAGAAAAAATCAAGAACAAATGTATGCTG